>NC_056737.1:115481348-115671348 GCF_019279795.1 Protopterus annectens | reverse complement strand
CACTGGTGGGGGGCTCTGTATCCCTTCTCTTTGCTGATCCTGGTGCAGCTGTTTCCACAGGATTAGACTGTGTTGCATAGCACATGCTGTGAATATCTGTGCACATGTGGCTGGAGTATACCATAAGGCTCCACCAGATATATCAAAGCAAAAGCACCATGACTTCAGAAGCCCAAACACACACTCTGTGATGTTCCTAGTTTGTGCGTGTACCTCATTATAGCATACTACAGTGGATGTGTGTGGACTTCTGATAGTTGTCATCATCCATGATTCCAGAGCATAGACAGCATCATCCAGTAAATGGCCCTGTGTGATGTCCCTCCTAGCAAACATTGGTACAGCTGTGATGTGTGCCAGATATGGGAGTTGTGATACCTGCTAGGGTTGCCAGCACACACATTCAAAATAATCCCCTGGGCATATCACAAGACTTGTCAGTTGAAGGAGTGGTATCCCTCACGGTTAACATAGATTCTACCCTGCTCAACATGTGGTTTCTTGATGTGTACATGAGTACAGTCTATGGTATCCAGTACTTCAGGGTAGTATGCTACATGGTAGAAGTGTTGCATATTTCTGGCTCTCACCTCAGGGTCAAGGGAAAAAATTATGTGCTCATTGGCATGTGGGAGCATTGCAGCCAGAAATTGGTGGAGTATCCTGGATGCAGATGCCTGTGACACTCCCATCATGTCCCCAGTTAGTCTTTGAAAGGTACCTGTAGCTAGTATCCTAAGGGCTACACATACTTTAGTTTGAACTGGGATGGGTTCCCCTCTGTTAACTCTGGCTCTAAGATGAAGGTGGAAGAGCTCAATGAGCTCTTTTAATATGTCCCTGTCCACCCTGTAGTGCTCTACAATCTCCAGCTCATGTAGCTCCTGGAAGGTTACCCTGGGCATGAACACTCTTCTTCTCAGCCTGGGCCTATTGTCATCAGCACCAAAACACTGACTTCAGCATCTAGCACATACAGATGTAGAATAGCTGCAGCAGCCCCTAGCATTATCTCAGTTAAAATTTCCAAGTCTCTACTTCAATGGTTCAGAGTATTGAGGGAAAATCAGAATGTAGGGTGTATGCATACTTTATACAGTTCTGCTTTAGGTCCACCATGTGGGCTTGGCTAATTATGATGCAGTTCACATGCCTAGGATGTAAGTGACATGATTTAAAGGCCCTACTTTATTGCATAACATGGTGCTATGTGCCGCATTGGGCAGCATAGCTTATACAAAAGTATATATTATTAATTGAATATATCCGGTTTTACTTGACAGATGCCTACATCATCACTGTCACTTGAGTAGTATGCATGTGTGAACACAATAAGATATGCGGAGCACCAACCAAACATGCACACTCAGAACTAAAAACTCCTTAAAGTAACACAACACCCCCCCCCCCGAAGTTATCCACATCCAGTGGGAATATCAAAACTGTGTAGGAGCCTACAAAAAGTGGATATGTGGGGACTGTTCCTTCTTTTAACGATTCCTGGAAACTACATAGTTCTTAGCTGTGTAAGTTGGGTAACAGCATGAATGCACTATTGTATGGACCTAATGCAGTGTCCTACAGTACATTTATGAAAACTACATTATGGATGTTATTTTCATTTTTTTTTTGTTAAGCTTGTTTGAAAATGCAGCACATAGCATAAACATGCAAAAATTATTAAAAAAAATATTATTAATTATACATATCCCCTTCTTTTTGCAAACATCCACAATGTATGTTTTGCACATGTATGTATGTGATCTAATATTTTCAAGGGAGTTTTACATCTCCTTCTGTTCATGTAGACTCCTGTACACAGAAGTATTACGCTTACAGTATGAACATGGACACAAGAGTCTACATGGATGCCTTTCGCCTTGTTGGATCTCTCCACCTGCCTCATTTCCATAAGATTCACCTGCTTAAGCAGAAACTTGCATTCCGCAGAAGTTTTGCTGTTGGTGTGTGCTTGTGTACCACTAAGCGACAGTTACTGAATCTAAAACTGCTTCATGCTCATGTATGCATCACGCCGTGATGCTTACATACAAAAAAATTGTAGGCTTTACTGAATTCTTTTTTTTCATAATCTTTATTTGTTTTGTACAATATAACAAACTTTTGCAATAAAAGTCAGCAATAACAGTAACCTTCTAGGTTATACATAAATTTAATCACAAATAACTATGATGCATATATTTACAAATATGTCATTTACCTTAAAAAAGAAAGAATAACTGTAAGATTTAGTGATGTTACACAGGGTAAAACAGAGGTAAGAAACAGGAGAGGGATCAGTAATTATAGAAAGAGACTTAATAATGTACCTTAGAAGTAGGTAGTTAGTTACTTCAAAGTTAGTTAGAGAATAGGGAGATAAAAGGGTGGTTGGGAAGAACTAGATCAGGAATATTAAAGTGTGGATCTTTATTGCAATATATGCTTGAGTAATGCATTCCAATACTCAATGAATTGAGAGCATACTTTACAGTTAAACACCTCAAGTTTATGAGCTGTTAGATGCCTGACTGTCATTTGTCTAAACCCTCCCATGTAACAGTTGACCTGTCTACCCAGTTTAATGTGATATATAGTTTAACTAATACAAAGAGGGTAATCAATGTGTGGGTTTGTATTGTAGTCAGACCAGGGGGGGGAGATGTGAAGCATGGTAAATTCCCATGAAAGGGTTGATTTCTCATACCCTATCTTTTGTAGTTTAACCTTTAGAGAATTCCAAAGTTTATAAACAAACTTACAGCTACAGAATATATGGAGGAGACCGGCTCTTTGAGACTCACAGTAAGGACAAAATAGTGAGATTGAAGGGTTACATTTATGTAAAACTGTAGGAGTGTGGTATGCATTATGAGGTGTGTATATGAAAGTTTTTTTCAGAGGGATTAATTTGGAGGTTAATTTCATAGATTGTTTTATTTGATAGGTAGAGATAGAAGCATTTGTCTTAACCCAATAGTTTGAAAAAAGGATATCATTCTAGTATTTAATTGCTACAATCAGATTGTATGTGCTTGAGATCATGTTTTTCCTTAGCAACATTAACTTCCAAAGAGTTTTACAAATCTCTATATCTTTAGCTATTAGATTACTGTTAGATAAGAAGTTAGAGCACATTTCTTTGATCTATCTTAAGATAATAATACAGCTCTTAGGTAAAATTAGATTGGATCTTATCATCATAATTGTAGAGTTATGAAAAGGAAAGAAGTCAAGCACTCATTCTTCTTTTAACAGAGGACAGTTGGTTAAGTTTAACATTGAGTTATTAAGTTTTAAATTTGAGTTAAGGTGTATAGGTTGCATAGTTACAAAAGCAGTAGATATCTTTAGTGTTCCAAATCATTTTTGTAGATTAGTTATGAAAAATTTTAATGGGGTAAGTACTTTATAAGTTTTCAAGTTCTTTTTAATCAATGAAGAGAAGACCTTTAGGATTAAATCTGAGTGATTTAACGTATTTATGGTATAATTCTAACCAGATGGGTGACCAGGAATTTCCCTTTGGATCATGTTCAGCAATTTTTATTAGTTTGCTTCTATTAATGATGTCAAAGTATAGACTGAAATCTGGTAGGTTTAGTCCTCCATTCTTTTTCAGCCACGTTAATTTATAATAAGAAATCCTAATGGTTTTAGGGGACCAAATGAATTTAGTCAAGTTTGAGTGCATCCTTTTAAAGAATTTGTTATATATTATTACTTGAGAGGTCATAAATACATATAGTTACCTGGGTAAAATGTTCATTTTTACAATTGCGACTTTCGACATAAAAGGTAATTTAAGTTTATCCCATCTATTACAATCCTGTGTTATATTTTGCCTTACCTTTACAATATTATTTTTATAGAACAATGCCATATTTTGATAAAATAAAATGCTTAGATATTTTTTGAATTGTTTTATTTTAATTACTGTTGGGTGGGGTATAATGATAGTATATTGGCTGAGTTTAGAGGGAATATTGTAGATGTATCAAGATTCAGTTTATAATTATATAGATTTGAAAAGGTTTTGATAGACTTCAGTAATTTAGGTATATCAGAACTTGGTAAAGTAAAGTAAAGTATACATTCAAATCTACTGCAAAAGCTGTTAGGGCAATTCTGGTATTAAACATTATAGGGAGCTATGGTAAGTAGCCTGTTTTATAAGTGAAAATAGGGGTTCCATGTATACGAGGATAACATACACCCTTGTCTAGTTCTGTTCTTAATGGCAATTCTGTTAGAGGTATTTTTATTTATATATAAAACTGTGTATGCCTTATTATAAGTTATCTTAATAAATTGGATAAAGCTTGGGAGGATTGCAAAATTTGGTAAGACCAATAGCAAAAAAAATTATGTTGCGTCTGTCAAAAGCTTTATATGCATCCACAACTAACGCAAATATTGGGCAATTCTTTTTTTGGGAAAATTTCATTAGAGTTTCCAAACTTAGAGTATTGTCACAAGTTTGTCTAAAGGGAATAAACCCAAATTGTTCTGGAGATATAATATATGTTATTATAGATTTTATTCTATTTGCCATTACTGATGTAAGAATTTTGGCATCTAAATTTATTAATGAAATGGGTCTATAGCTCTTAGGGTCCTTGGGGTTGGCATTTTCCTTAAGGATAAACATAGTTTTTGAAGAGTTAAAGTGGACATCTGTAATGTTATTATTAATTATATAGTTGAAAAGAGATAATAATAATCTGAAAACTCTTGGGCAAAAAGTTTTATAAAATTCTGCTGTGAAGCCATCTGGTCCTGGCGCCTTATTGGATTTAAGATAATTTATTACTGTAATTATCTCTTGCTGAGATATGGAGGCTGACATAAGTTTTTGCTGTTTCTGGTTAAGTTTTGGAAATGTCAAGTTTTGTAGAAAATTAGTTTTCACTTGTTTTGGAACAAGGGATTTTGTTCCATGTATATTTGTGAGTATAAGTTTTCAAACAGGTTAATAATTTCTGTATTAGAGCTATATGTCTTATCTACATAGTTTAACTCTGAGATGATGGGTGTATATTTTGTTTTGGTTAATTAGCCAAGCCAGGAACCTGGATGGGATCTATGCCCCTTCTGCATAATTAGCTAAAATTTTAGTTTCATAAAATGTCAAGTGGTTGGCATTAAGCAAGTAGAGTTCATTTTGAAGGTTTACTAGCTGATTTTCGGTTTCCTTTTTAAAGCTTATTTGCAATTCTGATTCCAGTTTGAGGATGTGTGTTTTTTTTTTATTGAGATTTCATCATTATAGAGTTTTGTGTAGTACACTGCTTTATTAATAAGGAGACCTCTTATCTGGGCTTTAGTAGCCACCCACTCAATGTCTAAAGGGTTTTGGGAAGAGGGTATCTCTTCCAATAGTTCCTCTAATAGACAATTAATTCCTTCCTCAGTGTCTTGCTTTAGTAGTGAATTAGGGTAGAGAGTCCAGTTAAAACCCCTAGAACTCAAGCTCTATTTATAGAACCAGTTAATCTTGAGCATAATTTTTGAGTGGTCAGAAAAGAATCTAGCCTCAATATAACAATTCATGTTCAGATTCAGAAAAAAAAAAGAAATTAAAAAATATATATATATATATATATATATATATATTATATATATATATGTATCAGTTGTAGACCACATTCTATGGCACTGAGAATAAAATGTAAACCTTTCATTTGTTAAACTATGAGTTTGGCAGTTATAAGGGTCAAATAGTCCAAAGTCGTTTTTAAGTTCTGATAAAGCAATAGTTGCTTGAATATTATATGGTCTGTTTGAGTTTGCTCTATCAATTGAAGGATCTTGGTAAGTATTCCAGTCACCACCTGTAATTATATAGTGATCCTTGAAAGCAGACAAAATTTTGTATAAGGACATAAAAAAATCCTGTTGCTTACTACATGGAGCATAAATATTTAGTATCATAATTGGTTTATTAACAAAAGGGCTTTTGCAAGTTACATAACACCATCTGCCCTCTGTATTAGTATCATATTGCATTATGTTATCTTGGAAGGATTTCTTAATTATTATAGCTACCCCAGCACTGTTTCTTTACCAGAGGAATTATCATCTTAATCAATTTTTTTCTCCTTAATATTTGACCATTTTTCTTTCATCATATGTGATTCTTGCAATACAATTATATTAGCCTTTGATTTAAAGGCAAGGTGAAAAAAGATTTTTCTTTTTTTGTGTCTGAATTCCCTTTACGTCCCATGAGTCAATTTCCCACATACTACTCTGTTACATATAGAGGTAAATTGGAAAGGTACATTAAGGATATAGTATAGTTAAGACTATGTATCCCTTCGGGGTTGATTAGGTAAATGACATGTCACTCTTCTTGCCTTAACCATGTGCCTGTCCATCCAGTAATCCACCGGGTTCATATTATGTTAACGAAAGATAACGTAATTGAATGGCCGAAACATTGAAATGGCCGTATTTTGAAACTTTTATTGTGGGGGGGTTGTGCCCCCCACACCCCCCACTAAATATATATTCCAACTCCGAGATCGCACTTCAGTGAGGAAAGGGCAAATATCCCAATCTTCACTGTACTAAGATCCCACAATGCAAATTTCGAAATGCGCCCGTTTCGGTGTTTTGGCCATTTAATTGCATTATCTTTCAATAACATAATAGGAACCCTAACCTACCAGGCCAAGATGAGAGGGAAATATCAAAAAGATTAACTCTGTTATTCAAATAAACCCACATTGTACACAACTAATAAGGGCTAAGAGAAGTTCCAATAGGTTAATTTTCCCCTTAATAAAAAGATAGCTTAAGCAGAAAAAGCCTAACCCAGAACAAAACAACCACTATCATCAACTAACCCAACTCCGTAAGGTGTTTAACTTACATACCTGAAGTAACAAAGCTAACAGGGTGAACATAAGGAGACAGAGTTACAAAAGTGTTTGAGACAGTTCTTGGTAAGTTTATATTAAAAAGTGATGTACAAGAAGAATGTGAACTTATAATTCTAACAACAGCTATAATTTAGAAATACCTACACTGTCTATAACTTTTAACTTTACTAGTAAAGTTAACAATATTAGTAGGATCAGTAAAGCTATTTTGTGTCTATATTGAACATGTGAATACAGTACATGAACTATATTTAATTATACCAGTAATATCGCAAATGTTAACAAAGACAGAGCTCTTATCATGAAGAGTTTTTCCCTTAGAACTTCATTTCTTTCTTCATTAGCACTTTGCTTGTATTATCAGTTATATACTGCAGAATCAATAACTCAGAGTGAATAGCATTGCTAGGTATTACTAAAATAAAATACAAGTCATTATTAACATGTGGGGATAAAGCGTCTATAAGCCCACTAATATAATACTCCACCTTACTAAAATTAGAATTCGTACAAGCAAAAGAAAAGATAGAGTTAAGATGAGTGAAATCCTAAGGCTATGATAATCATTGTATGATTCAGCATTCTGTCATAAGGACTGCATAATCTACAAGCATTAGTTATTCAATCTATATAAAGACAGATTACAAACGTTCTTATACATTAAGATTACTTATGATGTGTTAAACCTCTTTACATACCATCCACTTAATTATGTACCTTAACTTTAACATTGCTCTGTCTAGGAGAAAAAAAGAAAACTCTAAGAAGGAATGGTTTCAAGCATACAATATAATTCCATAATCACACTTGGATTTCTGCACATCTGTGGTTCTAGTGATCACACTTAAGCGTTTAGTGAAAATATGTCCTGAAACTGACTTTTGTCAATATATATGTTAGCATTTTAGATTTCCTAGACATTAATGGCATTGTCAGTTCCTGCTTATTTCCCTATTTATGCAAGTAGAAGCCATATGTTCTATACTACTAACAAAAAACAATATTAGCAAAAATATGAGTAGCATTTAAAAATTATTATATGTGAGATATATCTTATATTCAATTATAAAGTTCTAGGACAACAGATTTGAATAGGAAGCTTCAACAACTACCAAAACATGTTAACATTTTCAGCTGAGAGAAAAAAACAGTATAATATATTAAAATCACTAAATATGCAGATGCCCCATTGCTCCATAGAGTCACTCTGATTACGCTCGAGCACTTTCATATTCAAATGCAAAACTTCCTGGATATTGTCAAAGAGCATTCTTTTGCACAGTGTTAGAAGCATCTTAAAATGAATATATAAGCTTTAATTATGACCAACAGTATTTTGATTCCTTGATGGTGCCAACCACAGATGAATTGCTATGCCCGAAGATAATGGGAGAAAAAGATGGCTGCTGTCCTATAGACACTGCTAATCCTGGCTCTGTCCAAACCTTCAGGAAAATCTACCAGAAAAAGCACAGAATTTAACTTAAATATTAAAATAATAAACTGAAATTACTATTAATTACACCACCTAATTAATATTGTGTCTTAAAAATAACTGCTGAACTAGTGAAGAAGCAGATTCTTTGACATTGAATATAATGGCGTTACACTGCAAACTGATGCACAAGAAAATACTACAATGTCCAACAACGACTCAGGCATGGAGACTATAACTGCAAAAACAAAATTCTCAGTACTTGCCTGTCCAGAGAAGGAACCTATTCCAAAAAGACCAAGAACTAATAAGCAACAGGATCTAAGAAAAACTTCAGGGAAAACAAAACCGGACCAACTGGCAAACCTGGAAGACATTGAAACAGCTCTCCAACCAATACACCAAGCAATTCATGATCTTACTGCCCAATTTAAATCTTTTGGTGACTCCTTCAACCAAATATTGTTAAGAATGCAAAAATCAGAAACAAGGTTAATGAAATCGGGTTAGACACACTTCAGAAAATGCAGACAAAAATTACAGATTTGGAAGCTTAATCAAGAAGGAATAACATCATCATTCACAATATTCTGGAACATATCACCCACCCCAACTTGGTTTCTCTTATCAACCAGATCCTAATTAACTTACTAGAAGATCCTGTAGAGGTGAAACAAATAACAGTAGAAAGAACTCACCGGGCACTACTTACTACTTAAGCAGTAGACAGCCCAACACTAATCTATGTCAAAACTTTAACTCACCAAGATGTGTTAAAAATCCTACAAGCAGCTAAAAAGAAAGGTCCACTTACCTTGAACGGGCATAAGATATCTCTTGTGCATGACCTCTCAATTCAGATCAGGCAAGCGATACAGTCCCTCTCTCCATTTTGTCTTTTCCTAATAAACAAAAAAAATGAAATTTCAAATGAAGTTCCCGAATACTATATAATTTCTACACCAGGAAACAAGATACTCAGCCTCAAACATAAAAGAAGTAAGGGAAGTCTTTTTATCTGTCTTTCAAGAACTACCTAAATCAGAAACAGCCACCAAATGAAAGATAATGGTGAGATCTCTGATGTCCGTATCCATATTTCCCTTATGGGGGTGGCAATGAATTTCTTGTGTTTCTAATCAGTTTGTTATAGGTGTTGCTAAAGGTATAGCATTTTTTTTCCTGTGACGTAGCCCCCTATAAGTTGGTTTATCCAGTTGTCTAGCTAAGCTGATACTCTTAACAACCCATGGAGGTATATCCTTTCTTCCAATGGGTTTCATCCATCAAGTTGGTATACATTTTCTAGGAAGAGAAGTTGAACCAACAGCCAAGGCTAAACTGTCGCCATTACCCGACCTGCAAAACTTTGTACTGTATGAAACGGAAGACTAAGAAGTAGGAAACAGCAAGTCAGAAAATCCCAGTCCACAGAGGTCTTTTTCAATGATGGAAATATCACAGGTGTCTTAGCGTAAGTGAAAGGCAATATCAGTGATCCTTGAACTTAGGAGGTCAGGAACTAAGCACCATTCAACTTAAATAGAAAATAGTTCGGATTACTCAGAAGTTTAGTACTAACATGCAATTGCTGGGCAAAATAATTATATTGACTTGTAAAAATAGGAACTGTCGTCATCTATATAGGTTTATGTGCTCAGATTTAACCAAACTGTTGGTGTCTTATTGTTTATTATTAACTGAGTCAATATCAGCAACTTTGACTCTTTCTTTGTTTAGTTTGTTTATCATTTATCATTCTTGTGAGATTCAGCCTTTTGTCACCATGATGCCTGAAGGAAAGGATCTCCTTTATTTAAAAGATTAGTGATAATTATGTAAAGGCTTTGTAACAATGCTATCCCTCCGGCTTTACTGAATTCTTAAAATAGCATTGTTAAAAAAATATAAATATGTGCAGGTGAAAAGATACATGTGTAAAAAATTATTTAAAAATATTATTTATACATTCTTTTTATACTCCTATTATACTTTTTTTTATTATTCACTATTTGGTTGCTCTCAATTTTAGAACTGGCTGAAGAGAGACATGCTTGATCAACCCTGTTTTAACAGTAGCATCTAATCTTATTTGGCAGAGCAGTTCCCCATAGTCCAACCTATTTTCCCAAAATCTGGCTCTGGTGTTGGGCAGATTCAAACTTGGTGAACACAGTACAGGTCAGTGAATGTTTGAACAATGCATTGTTTATATTGGCACTTTTCAAATCGTATAAATGTTCAGGAATTCTTTTTGCTAATTTCCTTTCCATTTTCTCTACATAATAAGCCTGGCACTGTTTACAAACTGCTATGTAAACCAATCATTTTGTGTCACAATTCCCATTCTCTAGTGTGATTTCTGCCCTACCATAATTGTCCACAGTGATGACTCTAACTAAGCTGTGTGTTTCTTGAATTTTTTTCCCCTAAATGATTTGCCTCTGTGACCTTTTTTACCCTTTTGTTTGTTGTATATCTCTATGTATCTACATCTGTATATCTATATAGCTATATATATATATATATATATATATATATATATATATATATATATACATAGAGAGAGAGAGAGATGTATTTACAGATAAATATTTATGCAGTGTTCATCACTGCTTTTCTCAAGCCTGCTTTCATCAAACATGATTCAAAACTCAATTCAGTTATCCTATTTCATTGAGTTTTACCACAGAGAACTTCAAGACCTCAGGTAATGTTGCAATACTTACAATTAGCCTGAAGATCATTGTCAGACTCATAGATTTCTGTTGCTGTTCCCTTTCTCTATTTCATAGACAGATAATTTACTCCAAGATGCATAACAACAAATTTGCTTGGCCAGACAGGTACTTTCACAATCTTTAAGACTTGTTCCCATGTCCATGCCCACCACTGTGGCAGGCCTGCAGCTCACATCAGCCAAATAACTGCTTGCAGTTAACTGGAAAGGATTAAAAGATATGGGCTTGTATGAGCCTTCATATTGTAGTTCTTTATCTGATGCATTCAGTCTGTATTTGTCTCTGTTTGTCTATTGTCTGATGCTGAGTAAGTCAATGTTCCATGTTACTACTGAAAAATAGCCACTTGTTTTAATAGGTTTATCTAGCAAACAGATTAAAAACAAAAAATAAAATGTGCTCCCTCCTTGCTCACAACAGAAAGTGGCTGCAGATGGAATAACATTTCAGTATCCAAGATGTCTCGTCTCCCAGAAAACAAGTGGTCTACAGTTGTAGAACAACTTCTACATCTTACTGTAGCTGTTGTATTTTCATTTTACAGGGTTATGTATATATGCAACTCTGTGTGTGCGTGTGTGTGTGTGTGTGTGTGTGTGTGTGTGTGTGTGTATATATATATATATATATATATATATATATATATATATATTTTTTTTTTTTTTTCTTTAAGACTTTTTTCCGGTGTTTATATTGCCTTTACTTGCATTTTTTTTATTTATGCCCTACCTCCCCCTATACTAGAAACATATGTATGATATGTAGTAGAATGAAAGAGAGTATATCACACACATTGGCTTAATAGGCTCCCTGCAGTGAACTTCTCCCAAAAGGAGACATGCCAGTACCTGAATCCTCTTATTGTTAGTCTTACCTTTAGAGTGAGACTATCCCCTGTACTCCTCTAAGGAAGTGTATCAGGGAAATGCCATTCATTACTCCCTGTTAAGAAGGACCCAGTAGTGCCCAAGCTGGGATTTGAACTCCAGTCTACTAGAAGTGCCAATAGGCAATCCTGTCACTGCACCATCTAACTGATACCTTTGCCTGTACTTTACCAAACCTCTATTCTACCAGGCCTATGACTAAAGTCCTTCTTAACTCTAGACCCTGCTGCCCCACTTAAAATGATTTTGGCATCCAGCTGCTGGTGGTAAAGCACAGGTTTCCTAGATGTTCCTTGAAGACACTACTTGCTACCACATATAAAAATATCATATTCTTATCAGCTCCTGTTCTTATAAAAGCAGACCAGGCTTTCTGTAGTAAGGACCAGTAAAGGATAATCACATGAAAGGAGAATCATTTTAGAACCAGACTAAGTAATATTATGAAATCATGACAGAAACAGCATGCCATACATTGTACGTTGTGAAAGTAGTAAGAATGAAATGTTCTTGAACTACAGAACAAATAACCAATAAAGAACGTTAGCTACCTCTGTGTCTTGAGATGCTTTCCCTCAAAAGCAGTTCCAGGTAATATCAAAAAATCTCGGCAAAGTCCACAGCAGCAGTCAAATGATTTTATTATACAAATACAGTGTTAATCCAACAGTTAAGCGCTTTCACTTGCTCCACGGCAAGCTTCATCAAAACCATTGTACGTTGTGGATAATGACCCTTCTGTTCTAACTGTACTGACATCAATACTGTAAATCCTGTTTGATACTCAGTGTATTCAGGGGACTCTTCACTCAGTGGTAACCTTCCTACCACAACTGTTCAGATACAGAAGAAAACAAAGAGATAAGGATGCCAGTAGACTTCCAGCAAAATCTAAATTGGTATGACAATAGATACATTTTAAATCCCAGTACAGGTAAGTTTCACCTTCTCCAAGATGAACAACCTCAGGATAAAACTAAAAAGGAAGACAGTGTTTACAAAAACACTTTTATTAGATTTGGATCACTACTGGCTTAGAAATATAAAGCCCTGAGTATGTCGCAAGTGACCCAAGTTTAGCTAACATGTTTGGCACCTGTTGGAGCTGGTACCAGATAGAAAAGAAGGGATGTTTGTGTATTTTAAATTGTAATGATACTGGAAAGTACAAATTATACTTTTTAAAATGTTGTGATACTGTGAAGTACAGGTTCTACATTTTAAATTGTCATGCTACTGTGAAGTACAGATTATTTATTTTAAATTGTCATGATACTGTGAAGAATACATTATGTACATTAAGTGCATTCATCACTCGGTCTCTACTGCAACCCATCCTCCACCAAGAACATAGCTTAAATAACTAGCCAGACTCAGCAGAAAGAACCTAGGAATAAGGGACCAATGTAAAAATCTAAAAGAAGTTCCTCACTGAAGTAGGTTCCTAACCTATATAATATGAACTATTGTACTTAAATTGCAGCAGAGAAAGTCAATAATTCTGACTCATTTGTTAAGTAACACACACTCCAGCAAGGGACTCAGCTGCCTCCCCCTACACCCTCTAGACCTTACAAGCCATTGCACAATATGTGCTACGTAATCTGGCATAGTTTAATCAAGATAATAGCCTCCCTAGTCTCAAACACTAGGATGCTAGCACAAAAGTACTGCATAGTCCCTAACTGGTTCACTATCATTCTGCTAAGAAAGTAAGGTAGACAAACTATAGAAGAAGACACAGAAAAACATAGTGTTCTATTACTTGACAGATTGTTTTTTGTGGCTATATTTCCTCCCCAAGGTGGGCCTCGCTATTGTATAGGGAGCTGATATTCCTTTAGGCAAATCATATTCCTCCCATACCCCTCCCTACATCCAGAATTGGCAACAAACAGTTACTTAATGGCTGGGCGCTATTTCTGACTTCCCATTGCAGCTTCTCCTGACATTGAGTGTATTCATGTTGTGTACTTGCTTGATTTGTAATATAGTACAGCGACTATTACAGCCTACTAGTCTTATGTAATTAATTTGTATTTCTGCGAAGACCGAACTCCTAGATCAAGATGTTAGATTACCAGCAAACATAAGGTATGCACTGAGTGCCACAGTGCATTATTAGAAGGAGCAGGCTGTGAACACATAACATTTTTTTATATGAACAGGTGTTATAATCTGTTGTAACCTGAACCCAGCTGTCTTATTTCACTAGTAGTTCAATAGTATGTTGTTAAATGGCCATTACCGATGTTACTTGTACACTATCTTTGCTGGATGCAGCTGATAGATCATATTAAAATGAGTATTTCTCAGGCTATGTAATTGCTGATAAAACCAAGTATACGCAGGGAAGACAAAGTGCATGGATCAGACCAATGTAGTAGTAAATCCAAAAAAGAAATCCAGCACAAGGGAAAGATGAAAATTCTTAGAATTTATTGTGGCAAACCCCGTTAATACAAATATAAAAGCAAAACGGTTTCGGCTAAAACATTTTAGCCTTCTTCAATGCATCAAAAAGTGTTTTTAAGGCACACACAGATTACTACTTATATATATATATATATATATATATATATATATATATGCCAAAAGGCATGATTAGTTAATTGAAGTAATCCCACAATTGGTTCAAACCCAAATTAACTTAACTCATTAACCCAGGTTTAAATAAAGCCCCTAGCCTGATAATCTAAGAAGATTCTTTCTGGTTTAGTATAATGTGCCATCCAGCTTTACATGACCTGTTCCTCTGAATTTTATCTGTTATAGTAAAAGTAAATTTGGCAGTTTTGTGTGTTAAAGTGTGTTTATAAAGGGTATTGGAAATGCTATTGTTTCTTATTTCACTTAAACGTTCACTGATTCTATGTCTGAAGGGTCTCGACGTTTGCCCAACATAAAAGGAAGAACAAAAGCAGGTGGCCAGGTAAACAATCCAATCGCTACTGCAATTTCCGTAACATCTTATGCCATAAATACATGTGTGCACGCACCGCAATGACCCAAGCAAAACATCCTAATAATATATCTCCAGGTGGGAGGGTGGCATAATGGTTAAGGTGGTTACCTTACAGACACAAGGTGCAGGGTTTGATTCTCATATGGGGTAACTGGCTAGGCTTAAAATGGCCCCCAAGGGCAGTTAGCCTAGTACTAATCTACGAATCTATGAAATAGGGTTCTCTGTTGACTGATGGGTAAAGAATAATGTTTATAGTGAGTTAGATATGAATTAATAGTTCTCCCTCAACGGTAGGAGAATAAATATCTTGAACTGAGCAATTCGCCCAATTGTCCATTGTCTTCAACCACAGAAAAGTTATTTTATAGATTAATAGCTTTGCTGCTATACCTTAAATGAATGACTTTGCTGTTCAATGTCAAATGTAGCCTAACATTGCGGCAACAAGCGACTAGAATTGATAGACTAAACCATTGAATAATTTTTAGTTAAGACGCATCAACTACTTGGCAAGTATCACAATTAATTCATTGTTTCATAGCTCATTAACAATGCAATAGTTAATTAATTAGTTACAGTTTGGAATGCATATAATCTCCTAATCTTACAACTAATCATTTATCTATAATGTTGGAAGCACTTAGATATGAAATATTCCCATCAGTTTCTTGTTTAAGGTTAGATATCTCTGGGATTACTAAAGCTGCCATTAAGGTGTTTGAGGGTTCACATAAAAGAAATGCATATAACTGTATGATTAAGATTGTGTTTGGAATTGCTATGACCTTGCATAATAGGGAATGAAATATTAATGTTTGGTTTGTTACTTGACCTTAGCTAGAATCTGAACTTTTTATTTTCCATCTTTTAATCTCCTTATGCAACACTCACTCTCTACTTCACTCCATTTTCCACCAAAAATGTGGCTTAAATAACTAGACAGATTTGGCAGAATAAGGGACTAAAGTAAAACTCTAAAAGAAATCCCTCACTGAAGTCCAAAATAGATTCCTAATCTATGAAATACAAACTACTGTACTTAATTTGTAACAGAGAAGAGTCAATAATTCTGACTCATTTGTTATTTATTTTATTTATTTTCCATTTGTTTAATGGGTTAGTCCGACTGGACACAAGATGACTGTTTTTATCAAGAGAAAAGCTCCAAATACATAGCAAAAAAATGATAAAAAATGATAAAAATAATAAAAAAAATTATATAAACATATATAAACATAGCTATTTTGTACAAAGAACATAGAACATATAAATGGAGTAAAAATCAGAGTTTTATAATTGATGCAGCATACAGTGGTTAGAATATTGAGAAACAATTAAACAAGATAGTGTACAACAAATATAGAATTGCTTGAACATAAACTCAAAAAAGTTTCCATAGACACACAGGGTCATAAACTAGAAATCATAAAAATAAAGGTGGCCTAAAGCTTCCTTATTAAATAAACGAAGTCTCAAAATTTCGAGCACCCCTTTATCAACACCTAAATGCCAAAACACCCAAATCCTGAACAAATGGAACAGTGATTTGTTTCCTAGGGGAAAAAAAATCACTGGTCCACAAACAAACAAAAAAAAAAAACAAACACAAAATAAAGTGGGGGGCTTTACCCCCACTTTCCCCCAATGTGGGGGGCTGTGCCCCCCACACCCCCTACTTAAATATACCAACTCTGAGATCACATCACAGTGGAAGAAGTGGCAAAGTCCCGAAAACGGCCCAGTAATTTTTTTCCCTACGAAAAAAATCGCTGTTCCGTGTCTTCAGGATTTGGCCTTTTTGACAATCAGCTGTTGATAAAGCAGTGTTCGACATTTCGGACATTCACTGAACTAATAGGGAACCGGCCTAAATACCTGGTTCACAGTACTGTTCACTAAGTGAAACTGCACAGTACACTTGTGATTTAGGGATGTTGAAAGTCAGGAACAGGTGAAATTAATCTGGTTCTGTACAGGAACACATCCAAGTTTTGAACAGGAGATCTTTTAGTAGTGATTTGAAAGTATGTTTACTATTTAGACATCTAATGTCAGGTGGAAGAGAGTTCCAGGCCTTAGCAACTCAACTACATAGGAATAAAGAGATTGGGCTGAGCTATGTAAGCAGTTGGGTAACAGTCAGTAGGGCGGTATTGGAAGATCTTAGTTGACGCACAGTATTATGGAAGGTGAGCAGATCAAAGAGGGCAGCTATTTTATTTGGTTGGTTTAGCAGTTGATGGGTCAGGAGAAGTTGACTGTATTTTAGTAGGTTAGGGAGCTCTAACCATCCTAGTTGTCTTAGAGAGAGGCAGTGATGAGAATGAAACTTAGCACTGGTTGCAAATTTTGAAATTTTATTGTAGCAGGTAGATAGTTTCGGAAGGTCAGATTTGTTTAGGTTAGTTAGAACTGGGGAAGCGTATAGTAAGGTGGAGAGTAGATGGGTATAAGAGATAGTGATTCAGGATTCCTGTGTGAGGAAGCTCTTGCAGCGGTAGAGTGAACCAATTTTTTTATGAGCTTTGGCAATTGTTTATTTATTTATTTATTTCATAGGTTCATAGGTTAGTACTAAGCAAACTGCCATTGTGAGCCATTTTAAGCCTAGCCAATTATCCCTTGTGAGACTCAAACCCTGCACCTTGTGTTTGCAAGGCAAATATCTTAACCATTAGGTCACCCTCCCATCCCAGTTTATTTATTTTCCATTTGTTTACCGGGTTAGTTCGACTGGACACAAGGTGACAGTTTTCAGTGGAGGCCCCAGGAGAAAAGCTCCAAATACATAGTAAAAAATTATAAAAAAATAATAAAAATAATAAAAATATTATATAAACATAGTTATTTTGTACCACTCCCTAAGACCACTCTGTCCAGAACCCAAATCTCTTCAATGGTTTGAGTCCTACCTAAGTGGTAGACAACAAGCTGTACTCTGGCACTCAAAACTGTCCACCTTATTACCAACTAACCTGGGTGTTCCACAAGGGTCTATTCTAGGCCCTCTGTTATTCTCCATCTTCATAAATGATCTTCACACTGCCATTCCTAAAGTCAACTGCATTCAATATGCAGATGACTCAACTTTGATATGTTCAGCCACATCCCCTGCAGAGTTACAGCTAAGGACCCAAACTACCTTTAACACGATAGAAAACTGGCTATCCAACCACCGCCTACTACTAAAGCCCAAAAAGACCAAAATGCTTATATTCTTACCTACACAACAGTCCACCCCCATTAACTTCATAATTAAATCCAAAGATGGCACAATTATCTCTCCTGACCCTTCTACTAAACTTCTAGGTGTCACCATTGACACCCACTTAAAATATGACCTACACGTCAACCACCTAATCAAAATCATTAATAAAAAACTAGGTCCACTGTATAGATTAAAGAACTTTTCAACTCCCCTAGCCAAGGTAGCCATTGCCCGTTCCCATCTTATCTCTTATCTTCTGTATACGTCACCTCTCCTTCTAAATAACAACAAGTCCAATCTAATTAAACTTACCACCTGTTATAATCACATTGCCAGATTTGCCACCGGCCTCCCTTTTAGGTCACATCACTGCATTAACCTAACTCAGCTTGGATGGCTCGAACTTCCTAGTCTCATGCTATATAACCAACTGATCATAGCCCACAAAATCATTTACGCCCCTGATAACACTCCCTCACTCAAACACCTAATTACCCTGTATAACAATCAACGACCACTTCGTTCCTCCAACAAGGTGCTCATCCAGACTTACAAAACCAACAACCAAGCCGGAGACTCTCTCCTGTCTAACTCCCTAGGTAAAACCTGTAACCTATTACCCCCTGAGATAACCTCAATTTCTTCCCTGTATCACTTCAAAACCAAGCTCAAACTATACCTGGGCTCCAAATGGTCTTGCTACTGTACCAAGCCTGGCTAATCCTCACACTACTATATAAATTAGTTATTTATGTCCTCCATCTAACTATTAATCTCTTAGGATAGTAACATATAGTTCCTATAACTATATAATTAATGTCTTCTGCTGACTTCCTGTTGTAAATGATATACTGTTGCAAAATGTATTTCTTACTTTTTCAGGCAACCCAAACTTTTGTACATTTTTTTGCCTTTCTTTATGTTTTGTATGTACTACTCTTGGAGCTTTTCTCCCCGGGCCTCCGCTGAAAATGGACATATATCCAGTCGGACTATCCCGGTTAACAAATGTAAAATAAATAAAATAAATAAATAAATAAGAGCATAGAACATATGAAAGGAATAAAAAAATCAGAGTTTTACAATTAATGCAGCATGCAGCGGTTAGAATATTGAGAAACAATTAAACAAGATATTATACAACAAATATAGAATTGCTTGAACATAAATTCAAACAAAAGTTTTCATAGACAAACAGGGTCATAAACTAGAAATCATAACTATAAAGGTGGCCTAGACACCTGGTTCACAGCACTATGCACTAAGTGAAACTACACAGTACATCTGTGATCTAGGGATGTTGAACATCAGGAACAGGTGAAATTAGTCTGGTTCTGTACGAATAGATCTTTTAGTAGTGATTTGAATGTATGTTTACTATTTAGAGATCTAATGTCAGGGGTAGAGAGTTCCAGGCCTTAGCAACTGCATAGGAATAAAGAGATTGGCCTGAGCTACGTAAGCAATTGGTAACAGTCAGTAGGGCAGTATTGGAAGATCTTAGTTGACGCACAGTATTATGGAAGGTGAGCAGATCAGAGAGGGCAGGTATTTTATTTGGTTGGTATAGCAGTTGATGGTTCAGGAGAACTTGATTGTATTTTAGTAGGTTAGGTAGTTCTAACCATCTTAGTTGTCTTAGTGAGAGGCAGTGATGAGAACGAAACTTAGCATCGGTTGCAAATTTTGAGATTTTATTGCAGCAAGTAGATAGTTAAAGAAGGTCAGATTTTTTTAGGTTAGTTAGAACTGGGGAAGCATATAGTAAGGTGGAGAGTAGATGGGTACAAGTGGTAGTGATTCGGGATTCCTGTGTGAGGAAGCTCTTGCAGCAGTAGAGTGAACATAGGTTTTTTATGAACTTTGGCAAATGTTAGTGCTCTATGTTTGTCGAATTTTAGGTTTTGGTCAATAGTTACACCTAGTAGCTTGGCTTGAGTTATTGGTGTGATAAGGGTATTGTTGGAGGATGTTATTGAGAATAGCGAGGTAGGGGTGAAAGTTTTGGATGGGTGGAAGATCATGAGTTGGGTCTTAGATGGGTTTAGTATGAGTTGTGAGGAATTTAGTCATGTTTTTATAGTGATGAAGGCTTCCTGTGTTCTATCTTGGAGTAATTGTAGAGAGGGGGCTGAGCAAATAAGGGTGGTGTCATCAGCATACCGTACTATATTAGTTTGTTGGGTAGCAGAGAGGAGGTTATTGGTAAAGATGGAAAATAGTAAGGGACCAATAATGGATCCTTCCGGAACACCTTGTCCCACTGTGAGGAGAGCTGGGGAGAGAGAGAGAGTTATGCCATTTAACAGCTTGTTGCTGGATGGATAGCTAATTTTTAAACCACAGTAGAGAGGAGTTATCCAGATTGAGCTCAGAGAGTCAATAGTAATTTGCAGTGGGATACCATGTCAAATGCCTTTGACAGGTCTAGGAAGACAACAGATACTGCCTGGTTGGACAATGTGGTTGATTGCGGACCAGAATTTTTGTGGATTGTTGTAGTGAGATTTTTGTAGCTGGATATAATAATTTTTTTTGTCAACACGTATTTGTTTTTTTTTTGGCTTTGTTTCTGAGCTCTAGGAAGTATTGTCAATTTGTACTTGTTTTGTTGGTACACCAGGTTACCCAAGCTATGTCCCATTGTTTGAGTAGGGATCTTGTGTCCTTTGAGATCCAGGGGGCTGGGTTGGTTTTAGTATGAATTATACATTGTGGGGCCATAAGATTAAAGATACCTAAGAAGGTAGTATTAAAGTACTCCATGGCTTCCTCTAATGGTAGAGTTTTAAGAGGTGACCAATTTTTTTTTTTAAGGTTTTGATGAATTGGTCTGGTAGGACATTTTTGGAACTACGGATACAAAGTAGGCTGGGGGGTTTATGGGTTTTGTGTGCTGTCTTGGTATGAATGTAGGTAGGTGATCACTGAGGGAGTCAGGAAACATACCAGAAATATTGGCAGATGAAGGCTTGTTGGTTAGGATCCAGTATAATATGGATTCCTTTTTGGTGGATTTGTCTAGATGGGTGGGGGGTTGGATAAGCTGTGTGAAGTTAAATAGGTTTAAGTGGTACTTCTGAGGGCAGGCCGTGATAGAAGCCAAATCATTGTTGAAGTCTCCCAGGATAAGTGTCTCCTGAGGGAGGCCAGTGGAAGTCTAATGTAAAATGGACTCTCGATTGGCAATATTGTCACCTGGTAGTAAGTAGACACCTATAGTGTTGAGTTGTTTCTAATGGTTTCATTTTATATTTGCAAACAGGGTCTCTGCATAGCCGAACATGGGAATACCTTTTTGTATTTGTCGGAAATTAAGGTTGTACCTGTAAAGTAGGGCAATGCCCCCACCTCTTTTAACTATTCGATTACATCTAAGGATGTTGTAGGCAGGAGGGGTTATGGTGGTATCTTTGATGTGGGGCTTCAGCCAGGTCTCGGTTAGGAGTACAATGTCAGGGTTATAGAAGGATATAGAGGCATGTAGCTCTTCAGTTTTATTCATGATGCTGTGGATGTGTATACTGAGTATTAAGAGGTCAGAGGGTTTTTGTTTGCAAGGGATATTAGGTCCATGTAGGTGTGTGGCAGTAGGTATAGTAGTGCAGGCGCCTGGGTTAGGGTGGATGTTGCCACTGAGTGCAAGTTGGTTAGTAGCAGTGGTCAGTGTGTGAAGGTAATTGGCAATAATATGGTGTATGAGTAAACTGGGTAGTAGTTTATAATTAGTTCCTTTGTAGGTGAGCTTGGTGAAATCAAAGGGGGTGTTTTTGAAGGTGGTAGGGAAATGTATATCAGATTATGGTGGTGAGTGAATAGGTTATTGTGTGGGACTTTAGGTGATTCTGGTTAGTGATAGTGGAGTGGTAAGCAGTTAGATGGCAGCCTAGGGAGAGGAGAACTGCTAAGAAAATAAAAGGTGCAAGCATGGTGACAGTTGAAGCAGGTGGTGGTAGTATATGTGGAGCTAAGTTATCTGGTTTGGGAGTTATTAGAGGATAGTGTGATGTGGCAGAGCACCACAGAGCAAGTTAATGAACAGGTGGTGAAAGGAAAGATGGGGGAGTGGTTGGAGGATGATGTGATAGTTTGTTGGGAGGTGTTAGGGAATTCAGGTGATTGTGGTTATGAATAAACTGGGGTATAGGCAGGGCAGGTGGGTTAAGAGGACAGGGTGGGGAGCAAAGTGAGCCTGAGAGATAGTGAGAGTGAATGTAGCAGGCTGAATCCCACTCCACAAGGTAAGGAACTCAGCAAAGAACTGAAATAGTGAACCAGAGTAGGTAACGTACTGGTTAAAGTGCGATTTTATTTAACTGTGACTGGCAACACCACTGTAAGTTTTATGGATAGTAGCTAACAGTAAATCAGGAGGAAGGTCGGGGATGACTGTTAAATAAGGGATGCTGTTAATTTTAAGTTAGTTGCAAAGGAAATGGGGGGAGGGTGTTATGGCAGGACTAATCGTCTCTGCACACTACTCACCCAGAACAACAAGTAAGATACTTTAATGAAAAAAGATATGTTAAGTAACACGCACTCTGCTAAGGGATTTAGCTGCCCCCCCCACACTCTCTTGACCTCCCAAGCCATTGTACAACCTGCACTATGTAACCTGACACAGTTTAATAATGATAATAGTCTCCCTAGTCTGAACCCCTAGAATATTAGGACAAAAGTACTGCATAGTCCCTTACTGGTCCACTAGCATTTCACCAAAAAAGTAAGGTAAACAAATTATAGAAGGAAAACAAAAAAAAACAAACACAAAAAAACAAGAACAAATATAAACACAGAAAAACATAGTGTGCTCTTACCTGACTGATTATGTTTAGTGGCTCAATTTCCAACCCAAGGTGAAGCCTTGCTATTGCACAGGGAGTACACGTTCCTTTAGATGAATTAGATTCCTCCCACACCAAACAGTTACTTAATGGGTAAGCACCATTTTTGAATTCCCATTGCAGCTAATTTCCCCCTGGTATTGAGTGTATTCATGTTGTGTACTTGCTTGATGTGTAATATAGCACAGCGACTGTTACAACCTACTAGTCTTATGTAATCAAGTTGTACTTCTGTGTAGACCGAGCTCCTAGGACAGGTAGCTTACATCCTTCTAAGTTGGGAACTGCTGATTGAGGGCTCAGTGTCTGTTATTCTAAAATGTATTAAGTCTGTTTTAAGCACTTGGGCTTCAGGCCAGTTATTTTACATTAAAAGGGTTTGTGGTCTGCACTCTTGTGGGAGGAGAGGCTGGACTCTGCCCTTCTAGCTGGGAATTTCTGGTTAAAGGCTTATAGTGCCTGCATATCTAAACTGCTTCTTACTGAAATTGGTACACCTTGCTTGCTGTAGCATAGACTAGATCCAGGCCTGCTGAATCTAGCTTTGTTTGTATAACCTGAGCACTAAACCAGGCATTCTTTAAAGTATTCAATTGTATTTATTACTGCTTGGTAGTAACTTGATTAAAGTGTAGCTATCATTCTAAGTCTTTTGGATTAAGCACTTGGGGCTTCAGACCAGTTGTTTTACATTAGGAAGGTTTGTGGCCTGCACTGTGGTGGCAGGACAGGTAGCTTACATCCTTCTAAGTTGGGAACTGCTGATTGAGGGCTCAGTGTCTGTTATTCTAAAAGTGTATTAATTCTGGTTTAAGCACTTGGGCTTCACGCCAGTTGTTTTACATTAAGAAGGATTGTGGTCTGCACTGTATTGGCAGAACAGGTAGCTTACATCCTTCTAAGTTGGGAACTGCTGATTGAGGGCTCAGTGTATGTTATTCTAAAAGTGTATTAATTCTGGTTTACGCACTTGGGCTTCAGGCCAGTTATTTTACATTAAAAGGGTTTGTGGTCTGCACTCTTGTTGGAGGAGAGGCTGGACTCTGCCCTTCTAGCTGGGAATTTCTGGTTAAAGGCTTATAGTGCCTTCATATTTGAACTGCTTCTTACTGAAATTGGTACACCTTGTTTGCTGTAGCATAGACTAGATCCAGGCCTGCTGAATCTAGCTTTGTTTGTATAACTTGAGCACTAATCCAGGCATTCTTTAAAGTATTCAATTGTATTTATTACTGCTTGGTAGTAACTTGATTAAAGTGTAGCTATCATTCTAAGTCTTTTGGATTAAGCACTTGGGCTTCAGACCAGTTGTTTTACATTAGGAAGGTTTGTGGCCTGCACTGTGGAGGCAGGACAGGTAGCTTACATCCTTCTAAGTTGGGAAGTGATGATTGAGGGCTCAGTGTCTGTTATTCTAAAAGTGTATTAGTTCTGGTTTAAGCACTTGGGCTTCAGGCCAGTTATTTTACATTAAGAAGTTTCATGGTCTGCACTCTTGTGGGAGGAGAGCCTGGACTCTGCCCTTCTAAGCTGGGAATTTCTTGTTAAAGGCTTATAGTGCCTGCATATTTGAACTGTTTCTTACAGAAATTGGTACACCTTGTTTACTGAATCTAGCTTTATTTGTATGCTGCTTGTTTGTCTGCTTGTTATTTCCCTGAAATGCTAATTCCACCTAAAACGTGGCTTTTCAGCGCTTCTGTGGATCCCTAGTGATATCTACATTGCTTTCTGTACTTATTTCCTTGTTTCACTTGAAAGAAAGTTACTGTTTGTCATTTTTGCATTTAAGTTACCTGTAACACATTGCATTTAAGTTACCTGGCACTTGCTCACTAAAGCAATTATATAAGTCAGCACTAAAATATTTAAAGCACTACACCCTCACAAACTCCCCTTGAGTACCTCATTCCCCATTGGCCCTTTTTTTCAGTTATAAAGGAATTCCCAATACTATTCTAGCATGTCCAAAGGTCAGTTGTCAATCTCCTCTCTGGTCCAGCTGGTGAATCTGGGAATCTTGAGGCAATGTTACAACTGCCTCATGTACACAGACAACCCTCTCTTCCTCCCAACATATTCCAACACATGTGAGAGATGCAACCATATAGCCATACTGGAGGCTAAGCTCTCTCAACTCAGTACTGGCAAAACCAGTCAGGAGGAGAAGGAAACCACACTCACTACAATTCCAGTCTCACATAGACCTACCACGACAGCAAACCAAACACATAAACACACAAAAACATACTCGGAGGCTCTAAATAAAAATCTGCCTAAGCAGCAGAGACCTCCAAATCAGACACCCAAGCAACCGCTACTCCAAAACAAAACACATGCAACACATAGCTCACAAAGCCAGTGTGCTGAACAGTCACAGCCCTTAAGGCTAAACAACACACCTGATACACTTGTAATAGGTGACTCTATCGTCAGGCACACTGACGTCCTGCTCACCAGGCTGAACAAGGAGAAGGTCACGGTGAGCTGCCTGTGAGGTGCTAGGATCCGCCACATAACACAAGCACTCAGGTCACTCCAAGGCAAGTACAAATATGACTCAGTCATTGTCCATGGTGGTGTGAATGACCTGAGACGTACCTCCCTGGACTCATGAAAAGAGACATAGAGAAGCTCTCTGAGCATGTAGCCCAGGCCGGTATGACCCTGACCTTGAGTAGCATCTTACCCTCACCAAGAATGATGTCAGAATATGAAGACAAGATGATCAATTTCAACAATTGGCTTAAGTATTGGTGTCATTCAAAGGGGATCCAATGACTGTCAGCCTGGGATGACATGCTCGACAAGCCATGATGCTTCGCTTGGGACGGCTTGCACCTGTCACCCCTGGGATTTCGGATATTGGCAAAGGCTCTTGCTACCCCCATAGTGCCTTTTTTAGGCAAGGCTCAAAAGACAAACTCACCTCCATAGGTATCACAAGGGATAAGAAACTAAGAGTAATGCTACTCAATGCCAGAAGTCTAAACCTCAAGATGCACGCACTTGAAACTCTCCTTAGCATGGAGAACATCGATATCTGTGCATTAACAGAAACCTGGTTCAAGGCTCCCAAGAGCACCCCAGCACTACCAGGTTATAACTCATACCATGCTTTTCGGCCCCAAAACTTGGACCATACCACAAAAGGAGGGGGATTATCAATATTCGTCAAAGATACCCACACCTCCAGGTTGGTGGCACAGCATGAAGCATCAGAGACTATCCACGTGCAACTAACAGAGGGTAAAACTGCCTTCCAGTTTATAGCCTGCTACAGACCACCCTCCCAAACTCAGGAACCCCACTCGGCCTTCCTGAGAACACTGGAAAATATGAAGGTCTCTCCAAACACCATTATATTGGGTGACTTCAACTACCCAAACATAGATTGGGAGCATTACTCTAGCTCCAACACCCTAGCCCAAAGGTTCCTAGAATTTATAAACTCAAATGCTATGGAACAACTTGTTACCACTCCCACAAGAGGGGAAAACATACTGGACCTGATCATCACCAACATGGGGACTCTATGCTCTAGACCAGAAGTGTAGCCCTCACTGGTAAGATCAGACCATAAACTAATCTCACTGGATATTCACATCCTGACTCCACCCCCTGCCCTGAAAACCACAGTGAAAAACTTCTCTAAAGCAAATTTCATACTCCTCAAAACCGAAGTGGAATCCTTCAAAGCCCCCGGGCCTGTGGAAAATATGGCCCAGACCGCAGAATCCTTTATAAATGCATTCTATGAACACCTTCAGGAATGCATGGATCATGCAATTCCAAATAAAACCAAGACCCAATCCTCCAAAGTCCGACATCCTGTCTGGTGGACCCCAGCCATAAACAAACTATACAATAGAAAGAGGAAGCTACTACATGATAGAGCAAAATCCCAAAAAGGGAAGGCATCTCTGACCAGTATTAGCAAAAAACTACAGGCACTCATAAAATCGTCTAAGGTCAGCTTCGAGAGAAAAATTGCACAGGACACTAAGGATAATCACAAGGCTTTCTTTAGTTATGTTAGGAACCTGGGTGGGAATTCCCAGATATGCTCAGAATTAGTCCAAAATGACAAAAAAATACACCGAACCCACAGACATTGCCAACATCCTAGCTGACAGGTTCAGTGCAAACTTCTCCCCACCAAAAGGGCAAATATTTATCCCAGCAGAGTGCTGCCCCCCTGACATCTCAGATGCTCAGGTAAGAGCTGCCCTCTCCAAAGCAAAAAACACAGCATCAATGGGACCAGATGGTGTCCCGGGCTGCGTCCTACATGAACTCCAAGAAGAGCTAAACCCAAACATAAAACTACTGTTCAATCTCAGCCTTACTACAGGATATGTACCCAAAGAGTGGCATACAGCAACAGTGGTGCAAAAAACGGATCCTGGAAACTATCGCCCCATAAGCCTGACTAGCTTGGTCTGCAATGCTATGGAAAGGATCATCATGGACCTCATAAATAAAGATATCGGGGACCTACAGACACTGGATCCTACCCAGTTTGGCTTTGTTAAGGGCATATCCTGCCTCTTAAACCTGATTGATTTCTTTGAAACAGTCACCAAGGCCATTGATGAGGGGAAGGTGGTCCACACAGCCTACCTGGACCTCGCAAAAGCCTTCGATACAATACCCCACTCGGGCATTATAGATAAGCTCACCAGCTTAAATATAAACCCCTATATCACTAGATGGGCTGCAAACAGGCTCAAGGACAGAACCCACATGGTTAGAATTGCTGAAGCCATGTCAGACTCCAAACCAGTTGCAAGTGGCGTCCCACAAGGCTCAGTCCTGGGACCTCTCTTGTTCAGTATATATTTCTTGGAGGTACAGGCCAACACGGAAGGACTGTGACTGACTACATTCGCAGATGACTGCAAACTGGGCACCATAATCGACTCTCCAGGTGACACAAGCATCCTCCAAAGGGCCTCATAGAAACAGACAACTGGTGCCAGAGCCATGGCCTCAAGCTAAACGCCAAAAAGTGTATAGTCATCCCCTTTGGCAAAAACAAAGTGCCCACAAATTACCACATAGGTGGTAATCCATTAAGTACAGAAGAAGTAATTAGGGACCTGGGGACCCAAGTTGATAGCAATCTCTCATTTGACAACCACGTGGCCAAAGTGGTTAGAAAAACATTTTATATAGCCCACCTAATCATGAAGGGATTCACATCTAGACCAAGGGAGGTCATTGTGCCTCTTTACTCATCCCTCATCAGGCCCATAATTGAGTACAATGCCCCTTTCGGGATGTACTTTACCAGACACCTGCAGCAACTGGAAAGACCCCAAAAGTACCTCACCAAAAGGATCATAAGGCTCAAACAGATGCCATATACTGCCCGGTTAAAGAAACTCCAGCTCTGCTCAGTGGCATATTGCCTGCTCAGAGGCGATCTGTGCCTGATGTATAAAGGCATGTCCAACCAGGAATTAATGGACATGCTGCACCTCAGAAAATCCAAATCCCATCAAGCTACGCGCTCGAGAGACTTGAACCTCAGCACTGAAATAAATAGGACATTCTGGAGGGACAGATTCATAACCCAGAGGCTCCCTTCACTCTGGAATAAAATCCCAGTCCAGGTTAGGCAGAGTCCCTCATTGACTCTCTTCAAGAGGAATCTTGATGAGTGGATGGGAGATCGTAGGTTTACCCCAAGTATCACTTCTGTGTCACTGTTAGACAGAGGCACAGTATACTAACCTCGATAAAGGGCATAGAAAAATTTATTTAAAATGGGTGGCGAAAGCCAAACACACTCTGGCTAGGCTTATAAATGCCCTAGGGCAGATAGCCTAGTATGAACCTATGAAGATGTTAGATTACCAGCAAGATATGTGTTGTGTGCCACAGTGCATTATTAAAAGGAGCAGGTTGTGAACAGATAACATTTTTTTTATATGAACAGGTGTTATAATCTGTTGTAACCTGAACCCACCTGTCTTATTTCACTAGTAGTTCAATAGTATGTTATTAAATGGCCATTACTGATGTTACTTGTACAATATCTTTGCTGGATGCAGCTGATAGATTGCATTAATTGAGTATTTCTCAGGCTATGTAATTGCTGACACCACAAAAACTTTCGGAAGACTACTTCCACTGTCTTCAACCACAGAAAAGTTATATTATATGATAATAGCTCTAATTTATAGGCTTTCTTACTATACCTTAAATGAATGACTTTGCTGATCACTGTTAAATGTAGCCTAATACTGTGGGAACATGTGACTAGAATTGATAGACTAAACCATTAAATCATTTTTAGTTAGGACACACCGAGTACTCGGCAAATATCACAATTAATTGTTTCATAATGTATTAACCAATACAATAGTTAATTAATTATTTACTGTTTGGAATGCATATAAGTTCCTAATCTTACAACTAATCAATTATATATAATGTTGGAAGCACTTAGATACTTGGAATATTCCCATCAGTTTCTAGTTTAAGGTTAGATGTCACTGGGATTACAAAAGCTGCCATTAAGGTGTTTGAGGGTTTGTGTAAAACAAATGCATATAACTTTATAATTAAGATTGTACTTAGAATTGCTATGACCTTGCATAATTGGAAATGAAATATTAATATTTGGTTTGTTCTTGACCTTAGCTAGAATCTGAACTTTTTCTTTTCCCTCTCTTAATCTCCTTATACAGCACTCAGTCTCTACATCAACACATCCTCCACCAAGAATGTGGCTTAAATAACTAGCCAGACTCAGAGGAAAGAAACTGGGAGTAAAAGACCAATGTAAAAATTTAAAAGAAGTCCCTCACTGAAGCCCAAACTAGGTTCCTAACCTATGAAATATGAACTGTTGTACTTAACTTGTAGCAGAGAAGAGTCAATAATTCTGACTCATTTCTTAAGTAATGCACACTCTGCCAAGGGAATCTGCTGCCCCCTATATCCTCTAGACCTTCAAGCCATTGCACAATCTGTGCCACATAATCTGGCACAGTTTAATCAAGATAAAAGCCACCCTAGTCTCAACCCCAAGAATACTTGTACAAAAGTATTGCATAGTCCCTAACTGGTCCACTAGCCCACTAGTATACTGGTAAAAAGGTAAGGTAAACAAGAAAAAAAGAAAACAAATATAAACACAGAGAAACATAGTGTGATCTTACCTGATTGATTGTTTTTTGTGGTTACATTTCTGACCCAAGTTGGAGTCTCACTATTGCGCAGGGAGCTCACATTCCTTTAGGCGAATGAAGTTCCTCCCACACCCCAACCCACATCCAGAATTGGCCACAAAAATTACTTAATGGGTGAGCCCTATTTCTGACTTCACATCGTAGTTGAACTTCCCCTGGATTTGAGTGTGTTTGCATAAGTGTTCTCGCTTGATTTGTAATATACTACGGCGACTATTACAACCTACTAGTCTTATGTAATCAATTTGCAGTTCTGTATAGACCTAGCTCCTAGCTCAAGATGTTAGATTATTACCACCAAGCATAAGATATGAGCTGTGTGCCACAGTGTGTTACTAAATTGAGCAGGCTGTTACTGGCTAACTTTTTTATATGAACATGTGCTATAATCGTTAGGAATCTGAACCAACTTATCTTCTTTCACTAGTAGCACATCAGGACATTATTAACTGGCCATTACTGATGTTAATAGCACAACATCTTTGTCAGATGCAGCTGATAGATTGTATTAATAGGTTCATAGGTTCATAGGTGTGTACTAGGCTAATGGCCCTGGAGCCTTTACAAGCCTAGCCCATAGAAGTACCCTGGTATCATGTCACCCAACGTTAGTTCACAGTGCCTCTATCAACTAGAGCCACTGGAGTGATCCCCAGAGTGAACTTTCTATTACCCATCCACTCATCAAGATTTCTCTTGAAGAGGGACAACAAGATGATCTGGTCTTTTTCTCCCTCTTTAGTGTTCAATCTCTCATACAACTCTCTATATGCCTTATCCTTAGCCTTCGCCACCTCTCTCTTTGCCTTGCGCCTCATCTCCTTATACTCATGTCTACTTTCTTCATCTCTTTGACAATCCCACTTCTTCTTCACCAGCCTCTTCCTCTGTATACTCTCCTGTACTTCCTTCTTCTACCACCATGTCCCTTGTCCTCCTTCCTCTGTCCAGATGTAACACCAAGCTCCTTCCTAGTAGTCTCCCTTACTAGCTCTGCTGTAGTTACCCAGCTATTTGGTAATTCTTCATTGTCTCCCAGTGCCTGTCTTAACTCTTCCCTGAACTCCACCTCACAATCACCCTTTTTTAACTTCCACCATTTAATCCTTGGCACTGCTTTCACACTCCTCCTCCGCTTCTTGATCACCAACATCATCCTGCAGACCACCATTCTATGCTGCTTAACTACACTTTCCCCAATCACTACTTTACAGTCTCCAATCTCCTTCAGACTGGCCCTCCTACATAGGATATAATCCACCTGTGTGCATCTTCCTCCACTCTGTACATAACCCTATGCTCCTCCCTCTTCTTAAAATACGTATTCACCACAGGCATGTCCATCCTTTTCGCAAAATCCACAATCATCTGACCTTCTGCATTCCTCTCCTTAACACCATACCTACCCATCACTTCCTCATCCCCTCTGTTCACTTCACCAACATGCCCATTGAAGTCCGCTCCAATCACTAGTCTCTCACCCTTGGGTACACTCACCACCACTTCATCCAACTCGCTCCAAAATTTTTCTTTCTCATCCATCGCACACCCAACTTGTGGAGCATATGCACTAACAACATTCATCATTACACCATTAATTTCAAGATTCATAAACATCACTCTATCAGACACTCTCTTCACCTCCAAAACACTCTTGGCATACTGTTCCGTTAGGATAACCCCTACCCTATTTCTTCTGCCATCCACACCATGATAGAACAATTTGAACCCGCCTCCTATACACTTGGCCTTACTTCCCTTCCATCTGGTCTCTTGCACGCACAATATATCAACCTTCCTTCTCTCCATCATATCAGGTAGCTCTCTCCCTATACCAGTCATACTGCCAACATTCAAACTTCCTACCCTCAGTACTACACTTCTAAACTTCCTCCTCTCTTCCTGCCTTCGGGCATGCCTTCCCCCTCCTCTTCTTCTTCGGCCAACAGTAGCCCAATTTCCACCAGCACTCTGTTGGCTAACAGTACTGGTGGCGGTCGTTGTTAACTTGGGCCTCAACTGATCCGGTATGTAATTATGAAAAGTTCTCCACATCAGTAATTTTTGGCAGAGGTTTTACGCCGGATGCCCTTCCTGACGCAACCCTCCCCATTTATCCGGTCTTGGTATTGGCACAAAGAAATGCACTGGCTTGTGCATCCCCAGTGGCTGGGGATTGACTCAAAAAAGTCAACCAGGTTGAGCAGGCATGATCTCCCTTTCACAAAACCAAATTGCGTGGGGTCCAGAGTTTGGAGATTTCTTATATCTTTATTAATCAGGTCCATGATGATGCACTCCATAGCTGTACATATCAGACTCCTCGGGCTAATGGACAGATAATTCCCAGGGTCTGTAGTCACTCCCCCTTTATGGAGAGGGATGACTGTAGCAGTGCACCATTCAGTAGGGAAAAAGCCTGTGGTGAGGCTGTGACTTAACAGGGCACACAGATATAGTGCCAGTTTAGCTTTGTAGTTCATGTAGAGCACAGCCAGGGATATTATCGGGTTCCATGGAACTGTATTCTTGGCCTTGGACAATGCAGCTTTAACCTGTGCTGCAGTGATGCTGGGTGGCTGGCATTCTTCCGGTATTGTGATTGGTTCTTTGGGGGGGGTAAAGTTGGCACTGAATCTGTCAGCCAGTATGCTGGCAATATCTGTTGGCTCAGTATAGGAAGTACTATTGTGCAGTAACTCAGACCAAATCTGAGTATTGCTGTGGAGGTTCTTAATAAAACTATAGAAGGCTTTGTGATTGTTTTTACTGTCTGCTGCAATTCTGCCTTCATAGCAGGCTTTGGAGGATTTGATGAGGGATCTCAACTTTTTGTTGAGGCTAGTAAGGGAGTTTTTCCAGCCTTGGGATTTCATCTTTTTCTGCAACAGTTTCTTCCTTCTGTTGTAGAGTTTATTAATGGCAGGGGACCACCAGATTGGCTTCCTTTTTTTTTGGAGGAGAGTGTCTTGGTTCTGTTGGGTATGGCTAGTTCCATGCATTTATGTGCATGTTCATACAGTGCATTGGTGTATGATTCGGCAGTCACACAGCTATTTTCCATTGGCATGAGTGCGTGAAGTTAGCCAACTCTGTTTTTAGGAGCCCAAAGTCAGATTTGGAGATGTTCTTCAAGGTGGTTACCTTTACGGGGGGGGGGGGGTGAGATGTGGATTTCCATGGTTATTAGTTTATGCTCATATATGACCGGGGAGGGATTGACTATTGGTGTAGAGCAATGGTCATCCATGTTAGAGATAACCAGGTCAAGGATGTTGCTTCCTCCAGTGGGGGTCAGAATGAACTGGTTCAGGGCATTGGAATTGATGAATTCCAGAAACTGTTGGGCCAGTGTATTGGTGCTTGAGTAGTTTTCCCAGTTCCTGGAGGGGTAGTTGAAGTCTCCTAGTATGAGAGTGTCGGGTTGGACCTTCATAGATTCCAGGATGCTTATGAACTTGGAGTGAGAGTCTAGGGACATGGTTGGGGACCTATAGCAGGCTATGACCTGGATCGCCATCTTACACAGTGTTAGTTGCACCTGAAGTATCTCAGAAACATTATGCTGGGCTACTAGTCTGGAGGTGTGCATATCCTTTATGGATATGGAGACACCACCACCTTTGGAGCTTCGGACCATGTTTCGGGGCCGAAAGGTATGGAATGAGTTATAGCCTGGTAGCGCTGGGGTGATTTCTGCCTCTTTAAACCAGGTCTCCTTTACAGCACAAATGTTGATGTTCTCCATTTTGAGGAGTGCTTTGAGCCAGTGCATCTTGAGATTTAGACTTTTAGCGTTGAGCAGCATAACCCTCAGATTGCATGTATTTATAGCTGCTACGGTGGTAATTGACTATTTCTCATTCTGTGTGCTTGTACCACAAACACTTTAAGAAGGCTACCTTCACTGTCATCAACCACAGAAAGGTTTCTTTTATAAGTTAATAGATATAATTTGAAGACTTTGGTGCTATACATTAAATGACTGACTTTGCTGTCAGCGGCAACAAGTGACTAGAATTGATAGACTAAAGCATTCAATTAATTTTAGTTAGGACGCATCAAGTACTTGGCAAATATCACAATTAATTGTTTCATAGCTTTTTAATCCATTAAATTAATAATACAATAGTTAAATAATTATTTATCATTTGGAATGCATATAATCTCCTAATCTTACAACTAATCAATTTTATATAATGTTGGAAGTACTAAGATTATTGGAATATTCCCATCAGTTTCTATTTTAAGTTAGATGTCGCTGGGTTTATTAAGGTTGCTGTTAATGTGTTTGAGGGTTTGCTTAAAACAAATGCATATAACTTTATGGTTAAGATTTGCTTAAAATTGCTGTCACCTTGCATAATTGCGAATGAAGTACTAATGCTTGGTTTGTTACTTGACCTTAGCTAGAATCTGAACTTTTTCTTTTCCATTTCTTAATCTCTCTATACAGCTCTCTGGTTCTACTTCACCCCATCCTCCACCAAGAATGTGGCTTAAATAATTAGCCAGAGTTGGTAGAAAGAATCTGTGAATAAGGGAACAATGAAAATATCTAAAAGAAGTCCCTCACTGAAGTCCAAAGTAGGTTCCTAAGTTATGAAATATGAACTACTGTATTTAACTTGTAGCAGAGAAGAGTCAATAATTCTGACTCATTTAAGTAACACACACTCCCCAAGGGGCTCAGCTGCCCCTCTGCTGTTACACACTCTAGACCTCCCAAGACATTGCACAACCTGTGTTACATAATCTGGTGCAGTTTAATCAAGATAATAGCCTCCATTGTCTCAATCTCTAGAATACTAGCACAAAAGTACTGCATAGTCCCTAATTGGTCCGCTAACATTCCACGAAGAAAGTAAGGTAATCACATTATAAAAGAAAAGGAAACAGCAGAAAACAACAAATAGAAACACAGAAAAACATAGCATGCTCTTACCTGACTGAGTGTTTTTTATGGTTACATTTCCCGCCCAAGGTGGACCCTCTCTACATTCGCCCTTGCCACTCATGGGCTCACTCCACTTCACTATCCTACCCCATTCCCACCCACTCCCACTACACTGACAATTATCTTAAGCAGACCATTCCCATCAATTCCTACTAACCAGTAACTTCACACTGCTACTAATTAAGATAGCTAGACACATACCAATCCCCAAACCAACCTGTCAAACAATACAACTATTCCCTTTCTACTCACGGACACAAATTACATCTTCAATGCTCTAAAAAGCCAAACAACTATGTTACTACTACACATAATCAGTCTAATCCTATTAACTGCTCTCCACCTTACCACTATACACAACCTCAAAATAATCTAATTACACTCTCCAACCTACCCATTCCTCTCTACACCTCCAACTGCTCATAACAACAAAGAAGTAGAAACCAAACTGGAAAGGACCCAAGACCGAACCCTGTGGGACTCCACTCATGACTGGTCTGCAGTCCAACTTGGAGTCAGCTATTTTCACACCGTGGGTTCTATATATGAGCCAGTTTGCAGCCCACCTAGTGATATAGGGGTTGATGCCTAGCTTAGTGAGTTTTTCTATGATTACTACCCTTTAGACTCAGCTGTGGAATAATTCAAAAACAAATTCCTTGAGATTCTTAATAACCTAGCCATTCAGGAATGCTAGAACCAAAGCTAGCTACTGTCCATGGCTCACTAAAGAAACCAAATAACTACTGAAACAAAGAGGCAAACTCTGGTCCCAATATCAGTCAGACAAAAATAAAGCATCCTATGATAATTATTGTCACTTAAGAAACAAATCCATAAAACAAATTATGAATGACAAAAGACTCTACTATACAAGAATCCACCAACAACATTTATTTATTTATTTTATTTTATTTATTTGCAGTTGGTTTACCAGGATAGTCCATTGGGCCAAAAAGAGCTCGTTTTCAATGGAGTCCCGGGGAGAAAAGCTCCAAGAAACAAACAAACTAGGTACAAAACAATAGATTGCTAATAAAAATAATACAATTGTAAAAGATACAAACATTTGAGTTCAAAATTCAGAAAAATTTCAAACAATACAATCTAGTGAAAGATAATGTGAAGTATTCATGCTGTGAAAAGTGATATTACTTTACACATACAGAGTAGTTATTTTGTAAGAAACATAAGCTATTATAAGGTACAGTCAGGTAACAAGAGTGTGATAGAAGATGTAAATACCATATTTTTATGAGGGGTGGGAGCAAGAGCATTCCCATTGGGACCTTAGATACATATGAAGAGATTTTTTGAACGTGTAATGACTGGAAGTGGTGCGAATGGATGGTGGGAGTGAGTTCCAGAGACGAGCTAGTTAAAGGTAGTGCGTTCTTGGAGTTGAACATCAAAACAATCCACAAAAAATCTGGGGCTCCATTAAACAACTTCTACAACCAGGGCAAAAAAAAATCCCCAACCCCCATACCTCAAACTCAAAAGAATCTTTAGCTACTTAATTCAAATCTTTCTTCACTAATTCTATCTCTCACTCATAAAAGACAACCAAAATGCTCCTCTTGTCACCCCTGCAGCAACTAATGCTGGCAGCAATACTCTTCTTCTTTAAACCTCTCCAGACAGGCAATATAAAACAAATTGCTAAACAAACTAAAACCAACATCACTTGCAGCTGATCAGCTACCAAATTAATACCTCAAACTAATAGCTAATATCATGTGTTACCCCATCTCAATATTAATCAATAAATTCATCACTAAACAATGCATCCCAAAAATCTGGAAAATTTCATATGTAATCCCTCTACACAAAGGTGGCTCCTCACTAGAAGTCTCTAATTTTAGACCAGTTTTCATCTTGTCACCTCTTTCAAAAATATTGGAAAAATGTGTCTGTGCTCAACTACTTGATCATCTGCTAGCAAATAACTGGCTAACCAACTCTCAACATGGTTTCCATCCCAATCATAACACCACAACTGCACTCCTAAGCTTTACTAACACTATAAACAAACTCAAAATCAAATGGAAACATATCTCCTCTATCTTTCTAGATATGTCCAAGGCATTTGACACAGTATCCCACCAAAAGCACATACATGAGCTCAGCTCCCTCAGCTTATCTCAGGAAACCGTTTCTTGGTTCCACAGATTTCTCTCCTACCAGCAGCAGGCTGGAAAGTGGCAAAAAAATCTCTCCTCACTGCTACCAGTCACAGTCAGTGTCCTGCAAGGATCTATGCTAGACCCACTTCTATTCTCTATCTTTACAAACTTTACTTAACCACCAATCATGCCACCCTCATCCAATACACAGATGACTTCAACATCATCTGCTCTGCACCCTCCCAACCTAACTACAAGAAGGCACCCAAAAATCCATCTCTACCATCAAATCCTATCTTCACAGCCAACTCATACTAAACCTCAACAAAACCAAATTAATGCTTTTTCAGAACAGTCATAACAAAACCAACAGCCAAAATCAGCATTTTAAAATCATTCCTTCAAACAAAATGGTAATAAAAATAAAGCTACTAGGCGTCACTATTGATTGCAGTCTAAAATTTGACAAACATCTGAGTCAAGTTATTAAAAAAGCCCACATCAAATTAGGTTCCCTGTACAAAATAAAGACTTACCTTACCAACTCTTCCAGACAAGCAATCACCAGGACACACCTTGAATCCACCTTACTATAAGCCAACACAATATTAACAAACCTTAGAAAAACAGACCTAAATAATCTACAGGTTTGTTACCATAAAAATCACCAAATCCACCACTAATCTTCCTAAGAGAACTCATCACTGTGTAGCCCTCTAATAACTACAATGGCTAGAGCTCCCCAACCTCTTAGCTCTCAACCAAATTACTATAACCCATTCTATCATATACTGGTATAATAAATGTCTAGCCCTTCAAAACGTAGCGCAAACACAAACTAAGAAGAAACTCCTAAGATCTTCTAACAAATTCCTTCTAAAAATCACCAAATCAAACAACAGCTTTGTAGACTACCATTATTCAAATCAAATCTCAAAAAAAAAAAAAAAAATGGAACATTATCCCTCAGAGAATTCTTGCAATAGAAAACCCTACCTCATTCAAAAATCTACTTAAAACTTACCTAAATGACAACTGGGCATGTTTGTGTACATCCCCAAGCTAACAAACTGTATCTCCTCATCTTCTTCGAACTCTTTCCAACTCCTGTACATTGCAGGCTAACATACTGTATCACCTCATTTTCTTCCAACCCTACTCTTTCTTCTCTCGCCTCATCTGAAGATCTAGTGGTTGAGGTCACAGACTCAGAATAAAGAAACTAAATCCTGTGAAGCTTTGACTATTTGCTGATTATCCCATGCAAAGCCAGGAGTTCACACAAGTTTAGACTTACAGGTTTTTTCATCTTGTAAAAAATAAAGATATATGCAATCACTGAATGTTTTCTTGTAGCACCACCAATCTTTCCATCTTTCACCATATTTAATCAATGTATGCTGTTATACTACTAGAAGTCTAGAAATCTTTGGCTTGTCTCTTACTTGTTAAATTAAAAAACTGGCACTGTATATATGTACAACAATGTCATGTATTGTACTTTCTTGTATGTGGAGCTTTTCTCCCTAGGCTTTCACTAAAAAAAGGCTACTAAGCCCAGCCAGACCTCTCAGGTCAATAAATAAATAAAATTTATTTTAAATTGTCATGATACTGTGAAGCAGAGATTATTGGGTAGCTGTGGTGGGTAGAGTTGTCACCTCATAGCAATAGGTTCTCTGGTTTGATCCTTAGCTAGGGTGTCTTCTCTGCAGAGTGTGCATGTCCTCCCTTCAGTCCTTGTTTGGTTTCCTCCCACATTCCAAAGACATGCAGTAGGTGGATTAGACACTCTAAATTGCCTGTAGGTGTGCAAGTGTGTGGTACAACTGAACTACCATGGCAGTTCTAGCCAACTGGCAGTATAAACGTTGGCTCAAGATGATTGTCACTGCTCAAGTGACACCCTGACCCCATGTGCAAAAATGGGAAAGAGGGCGGATGATACTCTGAAGTACAGATTATGTATTTTAAATTGTTGTGGTACTATGAAGTATATATATTACATATTTTCAATTGTCATGATACTGTGAAGTGCAGATTATGTATATTAAATTGTCATGAGACAGAATACCTTGGTGGCCATGTCCAGATGGGTTTATAGATAAGTGCACAGTCCTCCACTGTCAAGACTTGGGATAAAGAAATCCTTATTTTTCAAACACTTTAACTTTTTTGCATAGAAGAATACTGCTCATTCATAATCCCCCTCCTCACACAAATATCTCATTATGGACCCTCCCCCATTCTTACTGTGCCAGTACTGTATTTTTCTCTTTCTCTCTTCTAGTGCTTAAAATGATATAAGCTTGATAATCCATAAAGACTCCTGTTGCAGTATTTTCAATAATCATTTTGGTCATAAATTTACTGTTTTCTTATATTTTTGTGTCAGATTTCATACTTGATGTCATCATATCTCTTCCTCAAAAGCAGCCATACTGTTAATACAGAATTCACCCACTGAAATGTGACTTCATAACCACTATCTAGTCACAATTTCAGACAGGACCTAAGCTTTTGAGCCATGAAAGCTCATGGGGTTGAGTCATAAGGAGATCACATTGAGGGATTGTAACTTAAAAATGAACATGATGAGTAAAATTCTGCACTTGTCAGGGAGGTAGAATATGGGCAGACTATACTGTTTTATTCTGTGATCAACCAAACATAAAGTAATGTAAAGCTTCTGCAAAGTTTACATTGATTTCTACAGGACAATATGAACCCCAATGTTATGTATTACTAGTCTTGGAATCGGGATAGGGTGAAGTGACAGAAAAAAAATCGTTTTAATGAACTGCAAAGGAAATGCTGCTTGGTTTCATGCTGCATTAAAGTGTTAAATGAATCTTAATCAGTAAAACCACATGTTAAAAACCGCTATTTAAGATGCAGGCTTTATTTAATGTGACATTTTGCAAAATGAAGTTGAATGAGTTGGAATAAGCACAGCATTTAGAAAATAATGTTTTGAAACATTTGTCATGGCAAGGTTTTAATTGCTAGAGAGGAATGCAGCCTTGTACTGTCATAGTAAATGAGATGTGTTAATTAGATAATCTGGCTAATTACCTCTACATTAGAGCTGTTTTCTATATTGTGCCATGATGCTCATCACTAAGGAAAGCCTCTGCACAAAAAAAAAAAAAGAGTTTGTGAGCTTTTTGTGTCATTTAAGTAAAAGTAGCCATGTTGCCACTTTTATTTCATTAGCATTTACAGGTAGTTAGTATCTAGTTTCCTTCCCAAAGTGGTATTCTGAATTTGAAGGTTGCAGCTTTGCAATTTCTTTACACAGATTCATGAATGTAAAACAAAATTCCATTTTTATACCTGTGAATGCAGTTTTCAGACTGGTTGTGAGACTTGTTTGTCTTTTCCTGGTTAGGAGTCACCACAGCAGAACTCCAGTCCGCTAATAATTGGCAGTCAATTTTTATAGTGCCACGTTGCCAGCCCGACACCCAACCTTCAACAAAGGCACACCCATTCACACATGTCTTGTCCATGGGGAGGACATGCAGACTCCACACAGAAGGCACTCCAGCCAAGAATCAAACAGGAAAACCTCTTGCTGTGAGGCAGCAACACTACCGCTGTAGCGCTATGGCGACTATTACCATAACATCTAACATTGCATACTCATGAGCTGCATTATGAAAACTGTGCTAAAACCTGGGTGAAAAAGTATCCTAAGCTGCAGTAGCTAAAGGGTACCATTTCATATGGGAACAGTTACCTCATAAATGGAATTTTTTTAAATATGTTATCCAAACCTTGCCCTGCAGCTCCTATTTCAGAACATGTAATGGTTGTGAAAGCTCCCTTTTCCTATTTTTGCAATTGCAAGAAGATTATGTACTTGGTATGAAAAAACACTTTAGTATCAAAAAAGAAAAAGAAAGAAAGAAAATCTCTGTGCCTGAAGTTGTAATTTTGTATATCAAAACTGTATTTTGCTGCTTTGCCCTAAAATATAAAGAACACTAATAAGTCAGCATTTCATCTTGTGAGAATAGCCTCTTAATGTTGTTAAGTTTCATTGTTTTGATTAAAAAGTTATTAGATTACGTGGAATAGTATGATAAGATGTGGGTAATGGATCATCTAATAACCATGGCAAGAATCAGGGAGGAAGAATGCTGCCAGTATAATGAGGTTAAGTATTGCTTTCAAATATTTTTACTTACTGAATTGACAAAATAACTATTTTTTGTACTTTTTATTACTTTTCTGTAGAATTGAAGTTCTTCATGTAAAGATTATTGTGCAGATCAGGCAAAAAACAATATTATTGATAATTATACCATGATCCCCCCAAAACGTGCACGCTGATTGGCCAACGTGCCCATTGTAAATCGAGTTATACTAATGGAAAAAGGTCCGGTCGCCCGGACTTTTTTCCATTAGTATAACTTCGATTTTAAACACTGTCGCTATGTTAAATGGGTTTAACATAGCGAAACAGCTTTAAAATAAGCAACGGAGATCTCCGTTGCTTATTTTAAAGCTGTCTCGCTATGTTAAACCCATTTAACATAGCGAGACAGTGTTTTAACGGAGAAAGCAAGATCTCCGTTGCTTTTAGTGTCTCACTATGTTAAATGAGTTTAACATAGCGAGACAGTTTTAAAATAAGCAACGGAGATGTCCGTTGCTTATTTTAAACTGTCTCGCTATGTTAAACTCATTTAACATAGCGAGACTAAAAAGCAACGGAGATCTTGCTTTCTCCGCTTTTACAACTCTGATGTACTGCGCGCGCAGTACATCAGAACTGCCACGGATGCCAGACATCTGCGGAAGGGCAGTAAACAGGCATTATACTATGCCATTATTTAAGAAAAGTAACAGTTTCTTTTCTTAAATAATGTCATGGTATAATAGCCCTTGGGACCAAACCACGCCAACCGTGGGTAAATTTAGCATTACCCACACCCAGGTGTGGGTTATTGCTATATTATCAGCAGTTCTGTAAGTTTTCTGTTTACTGAGCCTGCATTTCTGGTTTAAGTATAACATATTTGCATTTTTTGGAGTGGGATTATCTACTTGTCTGCATCTGTGATGCTCTGGCATTCATTACCAAATATTTATTTTATTTTATTTTATTAATTACAATTTTTTGACTAGGTTTGTCCTTTAGACTAATGGACTTTCTTCAGGGGAGACCTGAGGTCGTATTCATACTGACTAGGGAAGTTTGGACAGGGCACCTTGTAATTCCCCCTACTATTTTCAATGAATGCCATTGGATCTTTTACATCCACCTGAGCTAACATCAGCCCAGACAGATGAGGCCTCATTTTGAGTCCTCATCTGAGTAGCCCCTTTATTCCTTCATGGCAGATGAGGCTTCAGTTTAACTTTGCATCTAAGTAGTCCCTTTCTTCCTTCATAGAAGATGACATCTGGTGACATGAAGAAGGATTTTTTTTTATTTATGCAAGGGGGCAAGAATTTAGATGAGGGAAAACAGCCTTGGTTCCTTTACTCTGAACCTGCATGTGTCATGCAATATGCATTCCCGCTTGCTTCAGTCTGTGTAACTGCTAAACATCCATCTGGTCATCCTGTTGTTTCTGTGGTATGCATGCCCATGAGACCTCACCCCCTTCCATTTACTAGATGATCAAGCACTGTCAAATGCATACACAGTCCACTCAAAGAAGGGGTGCTGGCATTAACAATTCTATTCCACCCCCTTCACAAGTGGATTCTGCCCATGAATGGGATGTCCCATATGGTCAAGCAGTTAGGAGTCCTGGTTTTTCCACAGGTAGCCTGGGTTTAATGCTTCTGTAGCTCAACCTGGAAGTGCATTGCCTTGTACAATATAATGGGAGGGGTCTTAGGTTTCAAATTCCCTCTGTGTTGAATGCTTTGTATTCCCATGGTCTAGTAGTAAGGCACTGGCATTTGAGCGATAGGTATGTGAGTTTGAAACTGTTGAGCCCAAACGTTTTAGGGCAGTGAGTTTGGCATAATTGTTAAAGTTTTCTGCTCATAGACACAAAGTACAAGGTTTGATTCTTACATTGAGTTATTAGCTATTCTTGTAATGGCCCTTTAGGACAGTTAGCCTAAGTATTTACCTATGAATGTCATTATTTAATGATGGGTTTCCTGGGTCCTTCTTAGGGATATGATCCTGTACACGACTGAGTTGATCAACATGCCATTATTCTAATTTCAACATAATGCTACTGTAAATGTCCTGTGCTGATATTATTTTAACTGAAAAAACAAACGTAAGTTTCATTCTGCTTCCTGGGATTTTTTCTTTCTCATCTCTTTCAAATCCTGCACTTCAGGAAGTCCACAGCTGCTATATTTGTGTCCAGTCTACTGCATTTTAAACTGAATAAGCTTGCCTGTTTTGCTGAAAATAACATGCAAACAGTGATAACTTTCACCGTGTGCTTGTTAGATCTCTGGAGTCTCTTATGTAGAATGATAGTCCCTGCCCCTGTCACTGAGTTTTAGTTGGTAGCTATTCACAAACTGCAGGTACAGCATATAGTTTAGATATTTGGTTAGTTAATCACTTAGTCAGTTAATCATTTTATTAACGGGGAACATCTAACATGGAGGTCCTATTTTTACTGCAGTCATTAATCAAGAAAATCCAAATAGGAAAATGCATAATGAACATAATATATACAACAAAGTCACACAGGTCATATTACAGCTTAAGGACAAACAGCTTTCCAGGTGAAATACTTTATAAGACCAAAACACAATGAAAATTGCATACAGTAAAACATATACAATAAAGCCAATGAGGAAAACAAGTAATCAACATCAAAAGTGAGAGATACATTAATATTTTTATTTCAGATATTATGGAGAGACATGGGCTGGATTACAGTGCCATTGTAATGGAGAGTTATTGCTAGAAAGTTAATGGAGAGGAATGAGTTACCATATCATGAAAAATAAAGTAATACCAGGCAAAATGATGTGCATGTGATACCATGATAGGTAGTTTCTAGAATTCTGATGGCTTGCCATCTGCTACATTGTTGCAAACTAAGTGGCAAAAGGTACATTTAATGATTGTAATACACTAGAAATTTGCAAGTGTGCATTCCTCAGTTTGTCTTATAGGATATACCAAGGTACTAATAATTGGTTTCCTATTAATATTCTAGAAACTTCTCTGGTGATACATCTGGTAGCTAAATTAACAGCAACATCTTGATGGTGTATTAACAAGCTACAGATCACAGTGTGACCTGAATTCTGCATACCTGTTGCACACTGTGAACCTGCCAACCCCCGACCCTTTTATCAACCCTAACATTGTATCTGTACACTTGGTTGCAGGTGGACAGCGATGATCATTTAGTGCCTCAAAATGGGAGCACTACAGACTCCTGAAAGCCCAAAATTCTGAAGACCAAAATTCCGAGACCAAAATCTCGAAAGTTCAAAATACTGAAAACTCAAAATACTGAAATCACACAGGATACCAACACTTACTATATTTCAGCTCAAGTACATACAGAAACATATTATCCTTCAACTATACACAAGGGGGCAAGCCCCCTGCACCCCCCAAGTGCAATCTTGGAGCTGGTATATTTAAGTAACAGGGGGTGTGGGGGCACAGCCCCCCTTGCTTATACTTTCAGAAGAGTAATATGGTTTGTGTTTTATTTGTTTCTGTATGTACTTGTGCTGGAATATAGTAAGTGTTGGTATCCTGCATGTTTTCAGTATTTTTAACTTTCGAGATTTTGGTCTTGGGATTTTGGTCTTCAGGGTTTTGGGCTTTCAGGATTATGTAGCGCTCCCCTCAAAACAGACATGACCCTGTCATCTGCTGTGCAACACATTCAACATGTGCACAATGCTTCAGCATTGTTGTTTGCAGATTGCCATAAGTCAGTGTATCAGTAGGCTGCCTGTGGCTACTTTGGTATGGGTTTTCTAGCAGTAAGATACAAATCACAATTCTTCAGTTTATGTATTGCTTATAGGTCCATAAGTAAGTAGTAGGCTAACTGCTATTGTGAGCCATTTTAAGCAAAGTCAATTACCCTTGAATGCAAGCATGAAACCCTCTTCATTGTGTGTGTGAGGTAAATACCTAAACCATTATGCTAACCCACAACCACATTAACATTTCAATAACCTGTGAGAGTTTCGTTTCATCAGTGCATCTAATAGCATTTTGTTCTTCAGCCAACCTATGAATATAGGAAATCAATAATTATATTAAATTATTTTTGGATTTTGGTATACAGGTTTGTTGATGCACCAGTTCCTAGAGATGATGGAAGACATTACCCATTTAATACTGCCAGTGAAAGATGGATAGCTAATAAAATGTTAAATTTTGTAAGCAAGGTACAGTTGAACTCCTGCTAAATGATGGTAGTAAGATTTTTGATAAATTGTGAGGGTTTTACCAGGGTGACCAAAATCAGATTATGAGATTCTGTTTTAAGCTGTTTATGTGTGTGTTGAAATGAAGGTAAAATCCCTGTTAAGAGATGAAATAAGTTCATACATGAAAAGAAGAGGTAGGAAACTGGATGTAGAAACCCTAGCACAGTCAATTAAGACTTTTTAGCCTCACAGAGCTTGCTGAGTTTTATGTTAATTTTGTGAATAACAGTTCTATATAATAGTCAGGCTTTAGCTAATATCTGGAATGAATCATAACATTATTGTAGAAACAACATCTTCAATAGCAACTGAGCCATGGATAGTTATAATAACCCAAGACCTCTCTTGAGTGGGGTAGATATTTTTGAAAAGATTAGACTACCAAGATAATTACAACTTGTGTTGAGAAGAACATCAGTGATATGGACTTTTTTGGTATTTAGATAAAGTACAGTATTATTCATATATTATTATACAGTAAAGAAATAATGTTTAGAATTAACAAGTTCAAGGAAATCATATTCCCCAAGAATAATCATGGAGTTGTCTGCATATTATATTACTATTGGTCTTCTACAGTGTTTAATTATTTCACTGACACAGGAAAAAGATGATGGGCCCAGCACTGGTCATGGAAGCAAGCCTGTATTAACTGGTATGAATGATGAAATAGAGATATTCCACATAATGGCCTGCTTTCCTGCCAGTCAGATAATCATAGAAACATCTCTTCTCTCCTGGCAATAAGTATGAAGCTTAGTTCATTAGAGATACCCCAAATTGTTCTGAGTTGCAGTATATTAAAAGCTTTGGAGAAGTTTAGAAATAAAGTACAAACAAGCTATCTTAATCTAAATAGCATCAAATATATTCTACAATTTCCAGAATTACAGTATCAGTGACATGGTGAAGAGTGAGCCCATGCTTTATGTTACAAATTAACTCAGAGTGCATTGGGTAATTCCTTGGTGCCTTATAAACACGTTTCTATAATATAGGATAGTGGAGAAAATAAGTGTTATAGGTCTGCATTTGTTTGGTGCAGTTCATTAAGCATCTTTGTGAAGGGGCACAATGAATACATACTTCTAGCATGAAGGATCTCAACTTTCCTTTATGGATCTGTTGATGAGCACAGCAGCTGGTTGGGGGATAGCATAAGGTGCAATGTTAAGGGACTTTGGGGAATGTTTGTCACATGCAACCAAGGCAGACTTTAGTATTTTCAGTAACTTAACTACCTGCTACCAGTCCATAACAAGAAAACAGTAATGTTGCAACAGAAAGCTTGTGTCTGCAGGTAATATAAATGATGGTCAAAATTATCATCCACCACATTATTATCATCCTAAAGGGGTGGTGGAGTTAGTGAATGACCAGGATGAAGAAGATGATTCACTGACATGCACAATACTGGGGATACTTAACATTTTTTCTTCTAATTTAAGCAGATAGATTATTTTAAAGATTGTTGTTATGCTGTTTTTATGATCTTTTTCATTTCAAGGATTTTAGTAAATATTCCACAGATGATTTATGTTGGATACCACAAATCTAACTTTAGCTGAGATCCAACATAGTAGATTTGATACATTCTTGAATACTGGAGTAAATTTATTTAGGACTTTAAGGCGCATGGAATTGAAATATTCACCAGTTTCACATAAAGGAAACCTGCATAATAGAGACCAATCAGTATCAGAATGAAAGGAGCTGAGAAATGTTAGAACTGACATTTCCATATTAGATGTCAGACAATACTCCTGTGTTTTGCACATTGTAGTATGGTCCATATAATAAATGTTGGAAGATGATCACTTATTACATCCGCCAGTAAATTTGTTGGAATGCCCCTCATAATAATGAGATGGGTCAAACTATAAAGGTGAGCAGATACAAAACTTTCAAACTGACATGTGGGTGCCAAACATTACTGAACTAATGCAGTATGACCCATTCTGATTAGAATAGAGCCGTTGCGAATTATCACCACTTACTGAAATGTCCTTCCTTGGGAAAATGTAAGCACAGGTAGGAACAGTCTATAAAAAGTCAGCATCATTAGCAGCTTTCTTCAGTTCTTCTTACCATATTTTGAGTTCTACAGCCTCCTTTCATCTTGAAGTAATTTTATCTGAGTAGTTTCTTGACCCTGGTTACTTTGTCTTCTTTTTGTTCCCTGATTTTAAAGAATGGCTTGTAAGGAGTCTAAAAATGAACATTAACAACAGAAAGAGGATAAGGTTTTGAAAACTAGTGAAATGCAGTTAGTAAAATAGTTTCAAAACACCTAAACATATACTTGTTTCACTTTAAATATTGAGGAAAGCATTACAATTCTATTGCATTTCGCAAAAAGATATTAATATTATAAGCTGTCATATGTAGGCCAATGTGCATGGCATACCACACTGAGTGAATGTCATTGAAGACAACTTCATCTTTCATGCAGAAATAATTTTCTGTTGTTCAATTGCTTATTAATTTCTGTGTAAAGGCCAAACACCATACAGAACATAGACTCCTCAATGAATACATATAACCTGGGACCCAACCATGTATTAAGTTGTTTTTAAATATCTGCAAAGAAGAAAACTCTCAAATGTATAAAGAAACCCGGTTCCAAAGTTGACCCAATGATTACAATAAATAGTTAGCGCTTAAGACAGTCTTTGACTCCACAGTTCTCTGGTAAAATATGCTCCTCTGGTTAATATGCTTGCATTCAATATTTCGTATTTAGTAGAGCCCGATATTCTTTAGTCCAGAGCCCCATGTAGGCTAAACAAAGCTTACCCCTCAGATATCAGTAACTTTTCAGTGTAGATGATTCTGATTTATCTCTACAAGTAGTGATACATTTTGTAAATACATTTTGTAAATACTTTCTAAAACCAGGAGATTATGTTTTTTGAAGGATGAAAAATAACATGTTGTCCTCAATGATGGATTGAACATACGTTATGAGCAACATCAAAAGACAGTTATTATTCTTTGCTGTAAAGTTCTTAAAAATTAAGCCAATAATTTTTAATGCCTTTGCTTTAACATTTAAGGCAAATAGTCCTATACTTAAAATTACTTCATATAATAATAATAATACATAAATCCTTATATTCTGTCAATTTATGTGACTTGTAGGGACTTAAGTTTATTTGATATTAAGCCATTGGTTTCCCAAAATGCAAACTAGCACATTTATCCTTACTGATTTTTAACCCAGTTAAGTCTATCCATTCAGCCACCAAACCCCAATGCTGAAGTGGCCAATATCCTCTTTTGATGCACTAGTTTAATATTGTCCACATACTTGGCCATCCAAACATTAGATATCTTAGGAATAAATGAAAATGCCAGGTTGAACAATACTGGACCTACAACTGAAACCTGGGGGTCCCCTTTGTTTACTTCAAGATGTGAAATTTCCTGTCCTTACTCTGCAATCCACCACAAAGCCAGTTAACTACCCAGTAATAAATGCACGGATTAACTTTGCATTTGAGCATAACATTAATGATAGCTGAGTAAGGGGCACTGTCAAAAGCCTTAGACAAATCCAAAAAGATCACCACTACAGACATGTCTATATCTAATGCAAATGTCACCGGGTCATAATATTCAATCAAATTAGTGAACACAGAACATTTTTTGTGAAACCATGTTGAGTGAGGTCCATTAAACATCCCTGAAAGTCTTGATTAAGAAAGGAAAATAGATAACTGTCTAAAGTTTTCCCCAACAATGAATTAAGAATGATAGGTCTGTTATTACTTATAGGTTCATAGGTAGGTAATAGGCTATTGGCCTTAGTGCCTATATAAGCCTAGACAAAAAAGGTACCCTGGCTTTCGCCACCCAAGAAAATTATTTTCCTGTACCCCTGTCGAGCAGAGCCACAGAAGTGATCCCCCGGGTGAATTTCCTATTTCCCACCCAATCATCAAGATTTTTGTTGAAGAGTGCTAATGAGGAGCTTTGTTTGATATAGAAAGGTAGTTTGTTCCAGAGTATGGGAAGTCTCTGGGACAGAAATCTATCCCTCCAGCATGTTCTGTTTATTGTGGTGACAAGGTTTAGGTCCCTAGAGCATGTAGCTCAGAGGGATTGGGATTTCTTTAAGTGGAGCATGTCCAACAGCTCTGGGTTTGACATAGCTTTGTATGTTAGGCAGAGATCGCTTCTGAGTAGGCGATATGTGATGGAGTAATGCTGGAGTTTTTTGAGATAGTCTGCATAAGGCATCTATTTCAGACCAGTAATCCTCTTTGTGAGGTATTTCTGCGGCCTTTCCAGTTGTTGTAGATGTCTTGAGAGGTACATACCAGAAGGGGCATTGTACTCTATAATGGGTCTAATGAGTGATATGTAGAGAGGAACAATTATCTCTTTTTTTCCTGGATGAGAAACCTTTTGTGATGAGGTGTGCCACATAGTAGCATTTTCTGACTACTGTGCCAATGTGATTATCAAAGGAGAGACTACTGTCCTAGTAAAATATTTCAGCTATGTAACTACTGCACTATTATGTATATAATATGTAATTATGAATGTATCCCTCTGATGAATGTATTTCTATGTATTTCACTTGCCACAGTTTAATGTATGACACTGTAATGCAATAATGTGAAGTACTGATGAATGCAATGTGTGGCACTGTAATGCAGTAATCTGCGGTATGTATTTCTATATGTATTTAATATGTAAAATTTCTATTTTTCTGTTGGAGCTTTTCTCCTCGGGCCTCCGCTGAAAATGGGCATTTGTAGCCCAGTCAGGCAAACCCTGTCAACAAATATAAAATAAATAAATACTGTCCACCTGTGTCCAAAGGTCTCTTATCACACTTACAGTGTTAAGTAGACTACTGCATATGTTGTAGTCCATGGGTACAGAGTTTTTACCAAAAGGAATGACAATGCACTTTTTGGCATTGAGCTTGAGGTCATGGCTTTGACACCAGGCTTCTGTCTCAGTGAGGCCCTTTTGTAGGATGTCCACATCATTAGGAGTTTCGATTATGGCTCCTAGTTTGCAGTCATCTGTGAACTTCATTAGTCAAAGACCTTCTGTGTTAGCCTGTACTTCAGAGAAGTAGATATCAAACAGGAGAGGACCCAGGATTGAACCCTGTGGTACTCCACTTGTCACTGGCCTGAAGTCGGATTTGGAGTCTGCTACTTTCACGGTGTGGGATCTGTCAGTGAGCCAATTGGCAACCCATCTTGTGACATAGGGATTTATACATAGTTTAGTGAGTTTATCTATAATTCCAGACTGGGGGATGGTGTCAAAAGCCTTGGCAAGAACTAGATAGGCTTTGTGAACCACTTTACCCTCATCTACGGCTTTGGTGACTACTTCAAAGAAGTCTATCTGATTTAGGAAACATGATCTGCCTTTTACAGACTTGAACTGGGTGGGGTCCAGAGTCTGGAGATTACCAATGCCTTTGTTTATAAGTTCCATGATGATACGTTACATAGCCTTGCAGACCAGGGTAATCAGGCTAATGGATAGGTAGTTCCTGGAGTCCCGTGGTGGATCCCCCTTTGTGGAGTGAGATAACTGTCACTGTGTGCCATTCAGTGGGCACTAAGCCTGAGGTGAGACTATGACTGAACATGGTACTTAGGTGGGGTGCCAGTTCATTCTGTAGTTTGTGTAGAACACAGCCTGGGATGTTGTCAGGTCCCATGGATGCTGTGTTCTTGGCTTTGGATAGTGTGGTTTTTACCTGTGCAGCCGTGATTACAGGAACTTTGCATTCTTCTGGTATAGAGAAAGGCCCTTTAGCAGTTGAAAGGGGGATAAAGTTAGCACTGAACCTATCTGCCAGGATGTTGACAATATCAGTTGGCTCTGTATATTTAGTGCCATTGTGCTGTAACTCAGAGCAGACCTGTGTGTTGCCATTGAGATTCTTGACATAGCTATAGCATGCTTTGTTGTTGTCTTTAGAAACAGTAGTGATTTTGTTTTCATAACTAGCTTTGTAGGATTTTATGAGGGATCTCAACTTCTTACTGAGGCTGACCAGGAAGTTCCTCCAATCATGGGATTTTACTCTTTTTTTTTTGCAGCAGCAGTTTCTTTCTTCTGCTGTAGAGTTTGTTTATGGCAGGGGACCACCAGATTGGCTTCTCTTTTTTTGAGGATAGCTTCTTGGTTCTGTTAGGGATAGCACAATCCAAGCACTCATGTAAGTGCTTATAAAGTGCATTTGTGTAGGATTTATCAGTTGTACCTCTGTTGTCCGTCTGGGTGGGTATCGTGAAGTTTGCCACTTCTGTCTTAAGAAGCATAAAGTTGTCTTTGGGGAAATTTTTTACAGTGGTTTCCCTAATGGGGGGATGGGGGTGGGATGTGGCTGTCTAGGGTGATTAGCTTGTGGTAGGATCTGACCAAAGATGAATTGACCTCTGGTGTGGAACACCAGTCGCCCATATTAGTAATGACCAGGTCTAGGATATTGCTGCCCCTGGTGGGTATGTGGATAAGTTGATCCAAGGCATTGGAATTTATGAATTCCAGAAAACGTTGAGCAAAATAATTGGTACAGGAGTAGTCTCCCCAGTTAATGGCGGGATAGTAGAAATTACCCATTACTAAGGTGTTGGGTTGTACCCTAATATTTTCCATTGTATCAAGAAATGAGGAGTGAGAATCCTGGGGCATGGTGGGGGATCTGTAGTAAGCTAGAATTTGGATTGAGGTCTTGCCCAGAGTTAGTTGCACTTGGATAATCTCGGATGCATTATGCTGAGCAACTAGCCTGGAGGTGTGGATATCCTTAATGAATATGGACACGCCTCCACGTTTAGTGTTTCGGTCCAGGTTACGCGGCCCAATGGTGTGGTATGAATTATAGCATGGTAATGCAGGCGTGCTCTCTGGAGCCTTGAACCAGGTCTCTGTCACTGCACAGATGCCGATGTTCTCCATTTTAAGGAGTGCCTCGAGTGAGTGCATTTTGAAGTTTATACTTCTAGCATTAAGTAGCATTACTCACAGATTTTTCTTGCTTGTACCTGTTACGGTGGTGAATTTGTCATGTTAACCTTGCTTAAAAAAGGCACTATAGGGGTGGCAAGAGCCTTAGCCAGTATCTGAAATCCCAAGGGTGACAGGTGCAGACCATCTCTGGCAAAGCATTGTGGTCCATCGATCATGTCATCCCAGGCAGACAGATATTGGATCCACTTAGAATGACACCAGATGCTTAGCCAATTGTTGAAGTCAATCATTTTGTCCTTGTACTGCGGTATCATTCTGGGTGATGGCAGAATGCTACTCAGGGCTAGGGTCATACCTGCCTGGGCTACAAGATCAGAGAGCTCTTCCATGTCTCTTTTCATGTAGTCCAGGGAGGTAGATCTCAGGTCATTCACACCAACATGGACAATGACAGAGTCATATTTGTACTTGTTGTGGAGTGACCTGAGTGCGTGCATTATGTGGCAGATCCTGGCACTCGACAGGCAACTGACAGTAACTTTCTCCTTGTTCAGCCTGGTGAGTGGAACATCAGTGTGCCAGAGTGTTGGGTACATTGTTATGCCTTATGGGCTGTGGTTGGGTGGCACACTGAGTGTGTGGGCTATGTGTCATTTGGGTTGTGTTGGGGGTGGAGGTTGCTTGCGTTTCTGCATTGGAGGTCTCTGTTGCTTGGGCAGATTTTTATTAAGAGCCTCTGTGAATGTAGATGTGTGCTTTGTGTTTCTATCTGTGTGTTTTGGTGGTGTAGGTTTTGAGGCACTATGTGATGAGTGTGGTGTGGTGCAAGTGTTTACCCTCTCCTCTTGACTGTCTAGTCCAGTCTTGGGAGAAGAGAGCTTTGCTTCCAGTTTGGTTATATAAGTGCATCTCTCACAGGTTGTAGGGGTTCAGGCACCTAGGCAGCGAGACATTTCCCTGCGATACATTTTGGCTGGGGACACATTGCTGAAGTGACATTCAGCTGCAGAGAAATATGGCTGTTTGCAAATTCCCTGTGGGCAAAGAGAAGAATGTGTTGTCATACCTACAACTTCAATAACCAAATTCACAGGGGGAAAAACAAACAGCCATATTTCTCTGCAGCTGAATGTCACTTTCGCCATGTGTTCCCAGCCAAAATGTATCGCAGGGAAATGTCTCGCTGCCTAGGCGCCTGAACCCGGTTGTAGTGTTGGGTGGTAATAGGAGAGGGGTGTCTGTGTACGAGGCAATTGCTGCATTACCCCAAGATGCCCAGATTCATCAGGTAGACAGGAGAAAACATTGGGAGCTGACCCATAGACATGCCTGGATAGGTGCTTATTTATTAAGTACTAAAAATTGTTTTCCTCTAGACAAGTGAGGAAGTTTGAGTGCTGTAGTAATTTGTAGCTTATTTAGTGATTACAATGAGTTCTGAACAAGTGCTGAGCTCAAAGAAATAGACTTGAGTGCTAAAACTAAAAAAACTGGTTAGTTCTAAGGGAAAATGTGAAGAGCAGAGTTTATGGTGCCGGAATATTTTAACCCTAGCGGCGATGCATAAAGTGCATTTTTTTTTAAATATAACAGTAGCAGATGAGCAAACTGATTTAAACCAATTAACCAATAAAAAGCTAAAAACTTAGCCCTGTTCCAGTGGTCTTCAATCAGACAAGTTTTAACTGCACACTCCTGCCACTAGGGTGCAGGGGAACCTTCTCCAGAAAAAGATGTCCTGGATTAGTGCTCAAGTTATACAAACAAAGCCAGATTCAGCAGATCTGAATCCAGTCTTGTGCTACAGCAAACAAGGCTACCAATTTCAAAAATAAACAGTTCAAATAAGAAGGCACAATAAGCCTTTAACCAGACATTCCCAGCTCAGAAGGGCAGAATCTACCCTCTCCTCTCACAAGAGACAAACCACACCTTCTTAATGTAAAATAACTCACCCTAAGCCCAAGTGCTTAAACCAGAACGAATACACTTTTAGAATAACAGACACTAAGCCTTCAATCAGCAACTCCCAACTTAGAAGGATGTAAGCTACCTGTTCTTCCACAACAGTGAAGACCACAAACCTTAAAGTAAAACAACTGGTCTGAAGCCCAAGTGCTTAAACCAAAGACTTAGAATAACAGTTACAATGTAATCAGGCTACTAACAAGCAGTAATAAAGGCAGCAGAATAAATGCAATTAAGTACTTTTGAGAACAGGCAGCAAAAGCAAAATAAAGTAATAAAGTAGGAAGAAACACAAATACAGTAAAAGCAAATGAATAAAGTGCAATTCTTTATAACAATAGAAAACGAGAAAAACTGATTTAAACAAATTACCCAATTAACCAGTAAAAAAGCTCAAAACTGAGCCCTGTTCCAGCAGTCTTCAATCAGACAAGTTCTACCTGCACACTCCTGCCACTAGGGTGCAGGGGAACCTTCTCCAAAAAAGATGGCCTGGATTAGTGCTCAAGTTATACAAACAAAGCTAGATTCAGTAGGCCTGAATATAGTTAATGCTACAGCAAACAAGGCACACCAATTTCAGAAAGAAACAGTTAAAATAAGCAGGCACAAAAAGCCTTTAGCCAGAAATTCCCAGCTCAGAAGAGCAGAATCAAGCCTCTCCTCCCACAAGAGTGCAAACCACAAACCTTCTTAATGTAAAATAACTGGCCTGAAGCACAAGTGCTTAAACCAGAAATAATACACTTTTAGAATAACAGACACTGAGCCATCAATCAACAATTCCCAATGTAGAAGGATGTAAGCTACCTGTCCTGCCACAACAGTGCAGACCACAAACTGTCTTAATGTAAAACAAATGGTCTGAAGCCCAAGTGCTTAAACCAACAGGTTTAGAATAACAGTTACAATTTAATCAGCCTACGACCAAGCAGTAATAAATGCAGCAGAATAAATACAATTGACTATTTTCAGAAGAGGCAAATGCAAAATAAGGTAATAAAGTAGGAAAAAATAAATACAGTAAAAGCAGATGAATAAAATGCAATGATTTCTTTAGTAAACTGCAAGGAGAGAGGAAGTGGGTAGGCCTTCTCAAATGTCCTCTCTGTATTAAGTAGAGTGAACACTAGACTGGGAGGGGTGTCCCAGATCAAATTTACAGAAGGGGCGGGCAACTGCAAAGCCACCCTCTATAACAACACCACAAGAATAGGGTGGGAGGGAGGTGGGAAAACCAGTTTCAAAACAGATGAGAACAGAAAGCAATGCCAGAAAATATATAAAATAATTCAGTCAGGCAAAAAAAACATTTCAGTCAGGCAAAATTAAGTTAAACAATTAGAAAAATAAAATACAGTACTATATTTAAAACTACAAGTTTGTACTTAACTCCAGCTTCTAACACAGTTGATTGTAGCCAGCCAAACCACTCAGATATTGAGCAGAAAATAAATTCCCAGCTGTATGGCTAACACTTAAAGCAGAGAGAAACCCTCTAGGCTAAGAGCAAAATAATGAATAACAAAATGGTGAGAACAGCAATAACCCCCTCTAACTACAGAGGGACAGACAGACCACAATATTCAGTGAAACAATTAAATAGACAGAAAAAACAGTTTCAGGACATATGAGAACAGAAAGCAATGCCAGAAAATATATAAAATAATTCAGTCAGGCAAAATTAAGTTAAACAATTAAATAGGCAGAAAAATAAAATACTGTACTATCTTTAAAACTACAAGTTTGTTCTTAACTTCAGCTTCTAATACAGTTGATTGTAGCCAGCCAAACCACTCAAATATTGATTAGAAAAAAATTATATTATCCATTGCCCCCCTTATGAATTGTGAAATATGTCCACAAGTTTCCAGCTAGCATGGACAGTGCCAGAATACAACAGGTTATTAAAAACCTCAGTGATAGTAGCTGAAATATATTTAAAGAGGCATTCAACTACAGAAAGTATCAGAATGATGAAGAACACCAATTCTGTGGACATTCTTTCATTTAAGAAGATGTATAATATAGTCTTTCCCAAATGATGCATCTTTATGTTCAGTTACTTGCAGAGCATCAACATATTTGTCCATGGTAAAAGTACAGACATAATATACATGGGAATGTTAAAAATAATCAAAACACCCACATTTTGATGTCACTAACATCACAAAAAAAGGTCATAAAAAAAAACATTGTCACATCAGCAATATTATATCATCAAACACTTAAAAAAGCGAACGCTGATTGATCAACCTAATTTAAGCGAAAGCTTACAATCTTGAACTGTCAGATCAGCAATTTTTTTTTCCCAGGGAAAAAAATTGCTGATCCAAAACACATACACACAACACAAGCACAGCAAACAAACAGAAATCCACACACATACACCTAAAATCTGATACCTAACCCTACACTAAACTATGCACACACCACTAACTACCCACTTACCTTAACCCAAACCCTAACCCTAACTCACTTAAATCCGCCCTAACCCTCATGTCCACTCAATCGCACACACATCTAACCCGAGCCCTAACCCTAACTCACCTAAATCACCCTAACACTCACATCCACACAATCGCACACTTACCTGAATCCGACCGGTAACTTTCCAACATACCACTGAAAATACCGAAGCAACAGAAATGGACAACCAAATTCTTTCCCTAGGAAAAAATTTGAGTTTCTGCTGCTTCGATATTTTGCAGTTTCGCGAAAATAAGTTTGATCAATCAACGTTCGCTATTTTAAGCATTCGAGGATATAATATAGACCCAGTAGACATGCTCCAAGAGATAAGCTCATACAATGCAAGTAGACTGTGCCCTTCCACCCTCTGCTACTTGTATATTCTAATTGCAATACTAGGGATAGGATATATTCCCTAATTCTGATATTGTAACGATCTTTCTCTAATGTCATAGGTTCATAGGTATGTACTAACATCATAGGCTAACAACCTCTACAGCCTTTTTAGACCTAGCCATGCATTGCAAATCTGTGACAGGTTCTGATACCTTGATAAGTGTAACCAGGGGCTTGGGATATTAAACATTTACAAGCAGGAACCTTGGATATGAACCATTTACAGGCTACCTAGGTCCATTAGAGACATAGATGCTAAACCAGGGATGAATTTCCTGTTCCCCATCCAATTATCCAAGTTAATCTTTAATTGGATTAGGGAGAACTCAGTTTCACATGGGTGTGGAGCCTGTTCCAGAGGTTTGTCTCTGACATATATACGTGTATTTCCAGCAGATCATATTTATATCACAGGCAAGGTTTAAGTCTTTAAATCAGGTAATTCTGGTGCTGTTTGTTTTTTGGATATGCAGGAGTTTCATGAATGCATTGTATGCCAGGCATGGATCACCCATCAACAGACTGTAGGAGACAGAATACAAAGATAGGGCTTTGAAGCAGTCTGCAGAGGACATGTTGCTTATACCCTATAGTCTTTTAGTGAGGAACCTCTGTGGATGTTCCAGTTAATGGATTTGCCTGGTTAGGTACATACTTGATTGTACATTATACTAAACAATAGGGCTGATGAATGCTGAATATAGTGAAAAAAATAATCTAGATTCCATACATTTGTTTATAAATTATGCAACATAGAATGATCTCCTAGAATAACAAAAAATTGAATTGGACCACTGCACACAGACCAGGTTAGTAGGTGAAAATAGAATCCTTTATTACAGACTTAGTGCTTTCACCATAACATATGGCATCCTCAGAGTAACAACTTGAAAAACTCACAACCTTCTTATAGCCCAAAACATTAATGTGGAGGACCTTGACACAGGCCTTGACTTCAGAACAGTAAATGTCCTCAAGGAGCAGTCTACTGACTGATTCCCTGAGGGACTCCACTTGTGAGTGGCCTCTTGGCAGAGGTGGACTTTTCCAGTTTTAACTTCCTGGGTTCTGTCTGTGAACCAGATAGCTGTCCATTGAGTAACATAAGGGTTTATACCTAGCCTCTTGAGTTTAGCAACAATGACCAAATGCCTTGGCCAGGTCAAGGTAGCCAGTGTGAACTGTTTTTCCCTCATCCTTCACTTTGGTCATCATCATCATCATCTTCATCAGCCTCTTTTTCCCATTTTCTACATGGAGTTGGAGTATTATGTTAACTGTTGCCATACCTCCCAATTCAATGTCACACTCCTGCTTTCTTTGACACTCATTCTTGACTGTCGCCAATCTTCTCTCACTCACTCTATCCACCTTTTTGCTAGATGTCATTGTTTCCTCTTACCTTCTTCTTGCCTGTCCCGAATCTTCTTCACCAGACTGTCTTTTGCTTTTCTGCACATGTGCTCAAATCACAATAATCTGATCTCTTTGATCTTTTCTGCAACTGGAGTTATTTCGGCTTCTTCTCTTATGTCCTCACTCCTTCATCTTTCCCACAGTGTGCATCCTACCCCCTTTTAGGCACTTCATTTCCATCACCTCTAGCTTTTTCATCTGCTCTGCCGTAATTGCCCAGGCTTCTGTACCATACAGTAGTATGGTCACACCACTGTCTTGTACACCTTACGTTTCAGCTTGTTTGACAATCTTCTGTCATTCACTACACTTGAGACTCTATGCAAGTTGGCTGCAGCCCCTCTGATTCTAGCTTTGACCCCTTCATTCACACTTCCCTTCTCCTCAACCATCCCTCCCAGATACTTAAAGCTATTAACCCATTCCACTGTCTTCTCTTTTATCTCAATTCTCAGCTTCTTCTGATTTCCCCGATTTGCTGCCATTACTACTGTCTTATCCATGCTTAGATTCATCCCATGTGCCTTCAGTTTTGCATTCTATTCCCCTAGCCTTTGCTAAATTTTTCCTTGTATTCTGCCTGTAATGTCACATTGTCTACATGCAACAACTTTGTTGATCTGTCCCTTCCCACCTGTTTGCTACTGTAGTCCATCCAGTATGAACAGCAGTGGGCTCAGAGCTGAACCCTGTTGTGCACCCATTCCTACTGTGAATCCCTCTTGAGACTGAAGACTGTTGGTGCTCGAGTCATTGGATCCTTGGGCATAGTCTGCACTAATTCTACCTATGTTTCTGGGACTATGAACCACTGCGGTACTGCCCAAATCAACTTTTTTGTGACCTTGTCATTTGCTTTCTCTAAGTCTAGGAATACCCAGTTGGACTCTTTCCTCATCTCTAGCTTGTTTTCAACTATCTTTCTCACTGAAAATATTGGGTCAGTTGTTCTGCATTCTGATCTGAATCCAGACTGCTTATCTCCCATTCCACTATGTATCCATTTATCAATCAACCGCTCCAGAACTTTAATGTAATGTAACATAAGTTTCATGCTTTTGTACTGCCCACAGTTGTGGATGTCCTCTTTGTTCTTGTACACTGGCATGAGTATGCTTATTCTCCAGTCACCTGGGATACACATTTCTCTCCACACTGTTATGAGTACCCACAGGAGCCATTTCTCTCCTATTTCACCCCAGAATCTTTATCATATCTGCTGTGACATCATCTGAGCCTGCTGCTTTCTGACTTCATTTTCTTCAGTGCTATTCTTACATCTTCTAGGGTGGGCTCCTCTTCTTTTCTCATTGTAGGCTGTATCTGTGGCAGTACATCTTCTGTGGGGTTTTCTTCATTCAGAAGCTGCTGGAAATACTCCTTCCATCTGCCTTTGATATCTTGTGGACTGAGGAGCAAGATGTTGCTAGCATCCCTTATGAAGGGTGTCAGACTATCCTCTTTATCTTTCTGTCTTTACCTTGCAACCTGTTATAGTTTCGTTGCGCCACCTACTGAGTCACTTTTCAGAAGCTGGTAGAGTGTCTCCGATGTCCTGTTCTTTTATATTGCAACTCCTTTCTTATCTTCTTTGTTAGCCAACCAGTATTCCTTCCTAGCCTGGTCAGCCTTTTCTATCTTTCATTTTTCCCTGAACTCGATGCATTCCAAACCCAACTTTCCTTATGTTTATAGGTTCATAGGTAGGTACTAGGCTATCAGCCTTAGGGCCCATACAAGCCTAGCCAAAAATGTACCCTGGCTTTCGCCACCCAAGAAAATTATTTTCCTGTGCCCCTGTCGAGCAGAGCCACAGAAGTGATCCCCGGGGTGAATTTCCCATTTCCCATCCAGTCATCAAGATTTTTCTTAAAGAGTGCTAATGAGGATCTCTGTTTGACATAGATAGGTAGTCTGTTCCAGAGAATGGGAAGTCTCTGGGACAGGAATCTATACCTCCAGCATGTTCTGTTTATTGTGGAAACAAGGTTTAGGTCCCTAGAGCATGTAGCTCAGAGGGGTTGGGATTTCTTTAAGTGGAGCATGTCCAACAGCTCTGTGTTTGACATAGCTTTGTATGTTAGGCAGAGATCACCCCTGAGTAGGTGATATGTGATGGAATAAAGCTGTAGTGTTTTGAGACAGTCTGCACAGGGTATCTGTTTGAGGCCAGTAATCCTCTTTGTGAGGTATTTCTGTGGTCTTTCCAGTTGTTGTAGATGTCTTGTGAGGTACATACCAAAAGGGGCATTGTACTCTATAATGGGTCTAATGAGTGATGAGTAGAGGGGAACAATGACCTCTTTTTTTCTGGATGAGAATCCTTTTGTGATGAGATGAGCCACGTAGAAGGATTTCCTGACCACTGTGACGATGTGATTATCAAAGGAGAGACTACTGTCCACCTGTGTCCCAAGGTCTCATCACATTTTCGGCATTAAGTAGACTACCAGCTATGTGGTAGTTCATGGGTACAGAGTTTTTACCAAAGGGGACGACAATGCACTTTTTGGCATTGAGCTTCAGGCCATGGCTTTGACACCAGGTATCTGTCTCAGTGAGGCCCTTTTGTAGTTTGTCCACATCATTAGGGGGTTTGATTATGGCTCCTAGTTTGTAGTCATCTGCAAACTTTGCTAGCCAAAGACCTTCTGTGTTGGCCTGCACTTCAGAGAAGTAGATATCAAACAGGAGAGGACCCAGGACTGAACCCTGTGGTACTCCACTTGTCACTGGTCTGATGTCAGATTTGGAATCCGCTACTTTCACAGTGTGGGTTCTGTCCATGAGTCAGTTGGCAACCCATCTTGTGACATAGGGATTTATACCTAGTTTAGTGAGCTTATCTATAATTCCAGAGTGGGGGATGGTGTCGAAAGCATTGGCGAGATCTAGATAAGCTGTGTGAACCATTTTACCCTCATCTATGGCTTTGGTGACTGCTTCAAAGAAGTCAATCAGGTTTAGGAGACATGAACTGCCTTTTACAAATGCAAACTGGGTAGGGTCCAGAGTTTGGAGATTACCAATGTCTTTGTTTATGAGTTCCACGATGATACGTTCCATGGCCTTGCAGACCAGGCTCGTCAGGCTAATGGGGCGGTAGTTCCTGGGGTCCGTCATGGCTCCCCCTTTGTGGAGTGGGATGACCGTCGCTGTGCGCTATTCAGTGGGTACAAAGCCTGAGGTGAGGCTATGATTGAACATGGTACTTAGGTAGGGTGCCAGTTCATTCTGTAGTTCATGTAGAATGCAGCCTGTACCTTATTTCCATACCTGGCTTGGCCACATATCTGTTCTGTAGCCCTCACATTTGCAGTTTTGATGTGCTGCCATTCTTTTTCAACTCCACGTATTTCCTCCTCTTCTTGGGGTGCTAGAGTCCTGAGTAATTCCTTGAACTGGTCCTTATACTCCTCCCCCATTACATCACCTCAGCTTACTTCCATCAAGCCTCCATTACCTCTATCTCCTTAAAACAAACTTCAACCACAAATGCCCTCTTTTAATTCCACAACTCTCACCCCCATAACACTCCTTCTCCTCATTCTATTTCCTCTATACCATGCCACCTCTTATACAAACCTCCATATACACCCTGCTCCTTCAACTCCAAACCCCAACCATTCAAATCACTTCCACAACATCTCTGCCTCTCTTACCACCTTTCACCCCACCTCTCTATTCTCTTTAAAACTTTTCCATATTCCCTCAAATTTCTACAAACCTAAACCCACATCCCTCCATCCTTGCTTAACCAAACAAAATCCAACAAAACTAATACATCTTCTTGCATACCTCTTCATAGCAGGCGACATTCATCCTAACCCTGGACCAAACACATCTCCAACTTATAACCACAACTCCAATAACAAACCTACAAACAAAGACCTCAAATTCCTCACTATCAACGCCCAAAGCTTAACTAATAAAATTAGCCTATTTCATGCCAGGGTCAACCATAACTCTCCTGACATAGTAGCCATCTCTGAAACATGGCTCAAACCACACATAACTGACTCAAAATTCCTCCCTCCCAGATTTCAATGCATCCAATCTGACCGCCTAAATAAAAGAGGTGGTGGAGTCACTCTACTTTACTCTAATCACCTATCTATCACACCTTTCCAAAATCCTATTCCTTCCTTTCATAATGCTGAACTAGTAATCGGCTTGCTAAAATTAAATAAGCACAAATGTATCTGCATCATCTCCCTCTATATTCCCCCCGGCAATAACACCAATACCTTAGAAGACTTCCTCTCTTGGACTTCCACAAATACAAAGCAAGAAACGTACATACTGGGAGATGTAAATATTGACTGGCAAAAAATCATAGACCCCAATCCCTCCCTGTCTATTAACGTATTCAACTTTACTCAACTTATTCACACCATCACTAGACCCAACAAAACTAACCGCCCCAGCTCCATCCTAGACTGGATACTAGTGTCTCACCCAAATAGAACCACTACATCAGGTGTCACTCCCGACCCATTAGGTGACCACCTCCCTGCATTCACCCACAGAGCCACCTCCTCCTCCCCATACTTCCACCACCTCCTACATACCCGTAACCTAACTAACTTTAACCCCTCCACATTCACTACATCCCTTAAGCTCATTAACTGGAACCCTCTAAAAACACTGCCTCTTGACAAAGCCGTAGATTTCTTCAACTCTACATTCATTTCCATCTTAAACTCCCTAGCTAAAACTCGAAACAAAAGGGTTAAAGCCAAAACAGCACCCTGGCTCACTAAAGCTACCAAAAAAATTATGCAACAAAGAGACAAATGTTGGAAAAGCTACCACCATCATAAACAACCTGAACTGTTACTAAAATATAAACAACTACGAAACCTAGCCAAAAAACAAGTCATTAAAGACAAAAAATCCTACTACAACCATCTACAAATAAACCACACAAAAAACTCAAACAATTCTTGAACTCTATAAACACCCTCCTCAAGCCAGGTACCACAAAAAAACCCTTGTCCCGACACTAGCAAAACTGACCAAGAAATTGCCAATCTATTCAATACCTTCTACACCTCCTCCATTGCTGAGCTGACCAAAACGTTCCCAAATAACATTCCCCACCCACTTCCTCCCAAGTTTACACCTCATCCCCCGCTCCCCCTAACTTTGAACTTAAACCAATATCCACCAACCTCATAAAGAAATTTCTCTATAAACTAAAACCTTGCACCAATGCTCCAGACAGCATTCCATCCTCCTTCTTAAAAATTGCCTCTGACAGTATTGCTCTCCCTATCAGCATCCTGATCAATAGATCACTTCTTGAATTATATGTACCAAAACTTTGGCATTCTGCCTTTATCCTTCCTCTCCACAAAGGTGGAAAAAACTACAACTTCTCTAATGTCCGCCCCATTGCCATCCTCTCTCCCATCTCTAAACTTCTCGAAAAATGTATTCACATACAACTCATGCTATTCCTAACCGAACATTAACTTCTATTTCCTACACAAAACAGCTTCCACCCAGGACACAGTACTAACACAGCCCTCCTCTCCTTCCTACACTCTATCAATTCAGCCCAAGAATCTGGTTACTTAGTTTCATCCATTCTATTAGATCTATCTAAAGTCTTTGATACCATCTCTCATACCCATCTACTTAACCATCTATCTAACCTTAACATCTCCACAAAAACTCTTTCCTGGTTCTCCAGCTATCTTTCTGACAGGTCCCAAGCAGTGAAATGGGGCCAATCCTCTTCCTCCTTCCTTCCAACACCCAAAAGAGTTCCCCAATGTTCCATTATTGGCCCTCTGCTATTTAACATCTTTATTAATGATTCTCACAAAGCCATTCCTAACACCAAAATTGTCCGTTATGCAGATGACTCCACTCTCATCTGCCATGCCTCCAACCAAACTGAACTCAAATCTCTAACTCAATCTGCCTTCTCATCCACTGAAAATGGATGCACAATAACCACCTCTCACTAAATGCTAACAAAACTAAAATTCTCCTTTTTACTCCCTCCAAATCTACCCACATTGACAAACACTCATTTCAAATTACCAGCCTCAACAACTCTGTCATTGATATTGTTCCCTCCACCAAACTGTTGGGGGTCACCATTGATGAACACCTAAAATTTAATACTCATATCCAACTCAATATCAAGAAAACCCACATAAAACTCGGCCTTCTCTACAGAAATAATCACTTCCTTTCTCCCTCTACTAGACTGACCCTGGCCACAACTTATCTTCTCCCATCTCTCCTTTATGGCACTCCTCTGCTTACTAATCTATCTTCCACCCTTACCTCCAAGATAGAAGTATGCTACAACAAAATCTCCAGGTTTGCCACAAATGCAAAAGCCTCCTCCCACCACTGCCCATCCCTACTAACCGTAAACTGGCTTGAACTCCCCAATCAACTAGACTTCCTTCAAATTGTCTTAGCCCACAAATTACTTTTTCAATCCAACAGCTGCCCGGCTTTATCCAATATCCTCCAACCTTACAGCCCCCCAAGACCCCTTAGATCCACTCACCAAAACCTCATTACCATCCACAAACCAAAGCATCCTGCTGGTCAGCTTCTACTATCCTCCATCCTAGCTAAAAAATGGAATGCCCTGCCCTCCACCCTGAGAACTTGTGACAACCTAAATACCTTCAAAAGTCTACTTCACTCCTACCTGCTTCTTCACAGAAAATGTAACTGCACTCCACACCCCATACCTCCCAAACTCCCCCCTTCCTTCTCTCCTGGCTAAACTCATTACCTTTCAAACTACTGACTTATACTCCGACTACAACTCATAAGCGATCTCCTCCCAGCATATCACTCTTTGACTCTAATTTCAGCCCTTTCATAACTACTTAATCTTCTTAGCTACCAAGTATTAGACTCCTCCTCTATCCACTTCCCTTCCTGGTACAAAACTTGTTTACAACTCCATACTGAATGCTATGCAAAAGAATTTTTCGTGTGATATCTAAATTTGATTCACAACTTAGCAATGTAAAATATTTCTATATGTTTACGCAACTTGTTTTGCAGTGTAAAAGAATTTATTTTGTGTGCTATTTCAATATGATATGTAACTTATCAATGTGAAGAATTTCTATAAGTTTATGTAACTTGCAAATCTTCACAACTTAACAATGTAAAAACTATTATGTAACTAGTTATGTGGAGCTTTTCTTCCCGGTCCTCCACTGAAAATGGGCTCTCGAGCCCATGGACCTCTCCGGTCACCAAACTGGAATAAATAAATAAATAAATAAATAAACTGTTGTGCTTTCTCTCCATTAAACGTCCAGGTCTTCAGCCTGGTCTCTGTTGACCTTGGAGCCTTCTCTGACCACTGCTTGCAGCTGATTGTGGCAACCAGTGGTTTATGTTGTGGGCTGACTGTTTCACTCGGATGACTTTGTAATCATTAATTCTTCCCCAGTGCCCTTTCCTTATTAGGAGGAAGTCTGCCTGAGTTCCATGTTGGCGAGATCTTGTGACTGTCTCTCTTTCTGAACCATGTTTGGCTACAATCAAGCCATTTGCAACATAGATGTCTAGAATGGCCTTTCCTTTATTCCTGTTGCCCCACCCATGTGGACCCGGGCAATCCTCATATCCTGTTCTTTCTGTCCCAATATGTGCATTCAAGTCATGTTGTCCTACTTTATTTAGTAGGTCCTGCAACTGCTGTCTTAATGCACTCTTTTCCTCACTATCACAACCCTGCCGTGGGGCATAAAATGAGATTATGAATACTACCTTATCATTACACAGGAGTGTGATTGCCATGAGTCTGTCACTAATTCTGATGATATCCATTACTGCCTTCTAAAGCTTCTCTCTCACCATAAGTCCCACAGCACTTATAGCCTGTTCTTCTCCTGAGTAGTAGACTCTGGATCCCAAGCCAAGTGGCTTCATTGCACTGCCCTTCCATCTTGTTTCTTCTACGCATAGGATGTCCAGCCTCCTCCATATCATCATGTTAGCCACTTCCAATCTGCATCCTGTCAGTGAACCTATGTTAAGTGTAGCAATTCTCAGTTCATGTTTGGCAGGTTGATTGGATTTACATCCAGATTTCAGTCGACAGAGCTATCCAAGGTAACCCAGGATGGGCAACTAGGTACCAGCCAGCAAGTAGGTTTTTGACCCAGGGTTGCTGGGCTTTGTGGTGGGCACAAACTGGCCATTTGGGGTACATACACTCCTCGCACTGTTAGCATGGGTCCCTGGCATAGCTCAGAGTAGACAGTGTACTCAATCCACTTATCACCTGCAAATACCCATTCTCATTTGGCAGCATTAGTCAACATGATCAAATCACCAAGAGCCACATTTTTACAGCACCAAGTGGCTAGCCCCTCATAGTGAGCAGTCTGTGATCCATATTCTCCTATCTTGAGGATACTGCACACCACAGTAGATACCCAAAGCAGTTGGTCTGTACAACTCTTCCCCCTATAGGACACCATGTAGAGTCTGTCCTGCTGTCCACAGTTCCATCCATTGGTGAGTTTGACATGGAGACACACAGAATATTTTTCAGAGGTGAGAGGAACCCCACACAGACACAGGGAGAACATGCAAACTCCACTTTGGTGACCTCAGAGAAGTCCACCAGGCTAAGTAGGCATGACCTGCGCTTGACAAAGCCAAATTGGGCTGGGAGGTTTCCTATGTCATTATCGATCATTTCCATAGTAATTCTTTACATGGTTTTGCATACGAGACTAGTGATACTTATGGGTCTGTAGTTTTCAGGGTCTGTAGATGGCCCACTTTTATGCAGAGAGATCCCGGTTGCTGTTCTCTATTCATGAGGCATGAAGACTGTTTGGAGTCTATGGTTAAACACTAATTCCAGAGTGTCTGATAGGTCATGTTTCATGTTATTTAGAAGGCATCCCAGGATATTGTCTAGGCACATCGATGCAGTGTTCTTGAATTTAGAGACAGCATTGAGGACTAAGTGATAGCAGAGAGAGTTATACTGTTGATATTTCCTGAGAGGAAGTTGGGGGAGAGTAAGGGGTAAAGTTAGAGCTGATTTTGTCTGCCAGTAGGTTTGCTGTATCTTCTGGCTTTTTTAATTTCTCCAAGTTTTTTGGGTTTCTAATGCCATGACAGGAATGGACCCTATTCCTAAGTATGATTAAAGTTTATGAAATTAATGTTGTTTCAATCTCTGGTGTCAGCCATAAGTGCTCCTTGCAGCACTCGTAATGTGCCCAGCAATGACTCCTTCTGCAATTCGTATGGAGTTACATGTATTGGTAACATATCTAAATATGATTGTAGATTCTTTTTTATAAGACCCATTGCTCCTACTACTATTGAAACTGTCTGGGTATCTTTCTTTCATATTGCTTTCATTTCTGCCTGCAAATGCTGATATTTTATGACTTTCTGTCTCTCTGTATGCAAGACACTGTTGTCACTGGGTGTAGAGATTTCAATGATCAATGCTACTTTTGTCTTCTTTTCATGGACTACTGTATCTGGTTTTCTTGCATCTATCTTTTCAACTGCTGGTAATGGGTGATGCTTTGTGGTTCATGTTTCCAATGTTATTCAGCCATTTCAATACCATAATGTTTGCACAATCCCCAGTGCAACAGTCTTGCCACATTATTATGCCTTTCAGTATACAGTCCTTCTGCCATTATATGTCACAACCAGCAACAAGGTGTGTGACTGTTTCCAATTCTGTTTTACAAAACTTACATTTGTCTGTTTCTCCCACATGTTCAATGGACTTTGCAAACTAATGTGTACGTAGCCCACTGTCTTGGGCCACCAATATTAACCTTTCATCTTTTGGTTTGAATTTGTCTCTCCTTAACAAATCCTGCATTTGATCCTGAACAACATGAGGCTCTTCCAGAAGTTTTCTATAATTGCAATTATATTTCTGCATTTTCCACATTTCATGCTTTCTCATCTGGTCCTTCACCTTATATTCTTTCTTTTATGTTTTGGCACATTCAGTTGCTGCCTGATTTTTATCTACTTGATTTCCATTCCTGTTTGATGCCAATATGCTTCTGCTAGATTAAGCATGGAAGCCATCTTAGATTTATTCTCCTCATGCTTCAAAACTTTCACTACATTTGGGTCTTGTGAGGTCAGTAGATATGTATGCAGTCCCGCAATTGCAGATCTATACAATCTAAAGGAGGTTCATACCTTCTTTTGAACAGGAAATATACAATCTTGGTATGCACCGATTTTTATAAATCATTTGATGAGCATGAAGCATCCTTCTTGTTTTCCTATAAAATATAGCCAACACCTTTTGGGGCCAGTCAGTCACTCCAAAACTGTAATTTAGGACAGGACGAGCAATTTGGTTTATAGCTTTTATTTTGTTCCTAGATGTCATCGCTGTTTTCAGAATTAAAGTCTTCTAAAATATTCCTTACTAAGTTTTATTCACATTTGTTCATGTTTTATTGTTGATCCTTCATCAGTTCCAAAATATTTATACACTCTTGCTCAAGTTCTTTTATATCACATTTTTGTCCCAAACTGATGCTTTCTTGGTGCTGTAGTTTTCCTGCTTTGAAAGTTGCTTTTGCACATTTATGAAGACCAAATTACATTTTTATATCATCTGAAAACATTTTGTCTACTTGCAGTTGTGCTTTCAATTCCTCATCTGATGAGCTATACAGTTTTAAATCATCAACAAAGAGAAGATGAGAAGTCTTTACACTGTGTTGTTTTCTAGGAGCCAAATTATTGCCATGGCCTAATCTGTTAAGTAGACAGTTTAATAAATTAAGGGCAAGACAGAATAGCAGTGGTGGCAGGGAGTCACCCTGGAATATCTCCCTTTGAATTTTTATCCCTGAAATAATAATTTGTCCTTTATCGTGGCTTAATTGCAAAGTGGTCTGCCTCTGTTTCATGGTCTCTGTAATATAGTCGATCAGTGTGGGGTGTATCTTATACATTTTTAAGCACTCTTTTATCCATGAATGTGGGATACTCTCAAATGCTTTTTTGTAGCAAATCCATGCTATACTTAAATTATTTCCCTTTTTACAGTTCTCCATTTTGTCTTTATTTAGCAACAAATGATCCTTTGTTCCATATGACTTTCTTTTATTACCCTTTTGTTCTATTGTCATGACTGAATTTTCTTCTAAATGACTATAAACTTTCAACATCAATTCCAGTGTATAGTTTACACGTCATCTGAAGGAAAGTTATTGATCTATAATTTTTAGGATAAGTTGCAGATTCACTCTTAAGTAGGAGCATTGTTTTTCCTGCTGTTAGCCAAGTTGGTGGCTGTTCGGGATGCGCATATCAATAGTTCTTACTCATGGCTAAATCTTTGTACAAAGATGTCACTAATTTTAGCCAGAAGTTAGGTACTGCATCTGGGCCTGGGTTTTTCCAGTTGGAGGATTTTCTTAACTTTATTTCAATTTCTCTGGCCGTTATATCATCCCATTTCATATCCTGTATCTTTGAAGTTCTTATACTTTATTTTAGTTCTTTTATCCATTTAGCATCTTTGTTATGTTCTACAAGATCTTCATAGCTATTTCTCCAAAATGTATCTATTTCATCTTTTTTGGGCGGTCTTTCAATTCCTTTTGCCTTGTTTCCCAATTCTCTATAGAACTTTTTGGGGTTATCAATAAATTGCTTATTTTGTACTTTTCCTTTATATTTATCTGTGTATGTTCTAGGTTCTTCTGCTTGTGCTGAGATTTTTAGTTTGTTATTTTCAATAATGCAAGACAGATCCTGATCCATTATAATACCACACATTACTTTTATCACATCTATCTTTCTGAGTACTTTTGTTGATCTGTTCCCTCTTCTATATTCTTCTAACAGTGAAACTTAATTGCTTTATAGTTTTCTCTGTTCGATACTTCCATGATAGTATTCAATATTTCCCTTCATTTCCCTTACTACTGTGTTCTTCTGGTAGAATTTTATCTGTTATTAATTTAGCTGCACAGTAATATATCCTGTGTCTGGATTCCTTTCCTATATTTCTGTTATATTGCATGGATCTCTATGGACAGTCCTAATTACTGTGATCATTTGTTTTATCAAACTTCTGACTTTTTTGGTTTTATTGTTTCCAATTCTGTTTTACAAAACTTACATTTGTCTGTTTCTCCCACATGTTCAATGGACTTTGTAAACTAATGTGTACGTAGCCCACTGTCTTGGGCCACCAATATTAACCTTTCATCTTTTGGTTTGAATTCGTCTCTCCTTAACAATTCCTGCATTTGATCCTGATCAACATGAGGCTCTTCCAGAAGTTTTCTATAATTGCAACTATATTTCTGCATTTTCCACATTTCATGCTTTCTCAGCTGATCTTTCTCCTTATATTCTTTCTTTTATGTTTTGGCACATTCAGTTGCTGCCTGATTTTTATCTACTTGATTTCCATTCCTGTTTGATGCCAATATGCTTCTGCTAGATTAAGCATGGAAGTCATCTTAGATTTATTCTCCTCATGCTTCAAAACTTTCACTACATTTGGGTCTTGTGAGGTCAGTATGTATGCAGTCCCGCGATTGCAGATCTATACAATCTAAAGGAGGTTCATACCTCCTTTTGAACAGGAAATATACAATCTTGGTATGCACCGATTTTTATAAATCATTTGATGAGCATGAAGCATCCTTCTTGTTTTCCTATAAAATCTAGCCAACACCTTTTGGGGCCAGTCAGTCACTCCAAAACTGTAATTTAGGACAGGATGAGCAATTTGGTTTATAGCTTTTATTTTGTTCCTAGATGTCATCGCTGTTTTCAGAATTAAAGTCTTCTAAAATATTCCTTACTAAGTTTTATTCACATTTGTTCATGTTTTATTGTTGATCCTTCATCCTTCTATTTCATCTTTTTTGGGCGGTCTTTCAATTCCTTTTGCCTTGTTTCCCAATTCTCTATAGAACTTTTTGGGGTTATCAATAAATTGCTTATTTTGTACTTTTCCTTTATATTTATCTGTGTATCTTCTAGGTACTTCTGCTTGTGCTGAGATTTTTACTTTGTTACTTTCAATAATGCAAGACAGATCCTGATCCATTATAATACTGCACATTACTTTTATCACATCTATCTTTCTGAGTACTTTTGTTGATCTGTTCCCTCTTCTATATTCTTCTAACAGTGAAACTTAATTGCTTTATAGTTTTCTCTGTCCGATACTTCCATGATAGTATTCAATATTTCCCTTCATTTCCCTTACTACCCTGTGTTCTTCTGGTAGAATTTTATCTGTTATTAATTTAGCTGCACAGTAATATATCCTGCGTCTGGATTCCTTTGCCTATATTTCTGTTATATTGCATGGATCTCTATGGACAGTCCTAATTACTGTGATCATTTGTTTTATCAAACTTCTGACTTTTTTGGTTTTATTGACCTTCTGTTGTCTATTTCTTTCATTGATTGTAATATATTTATGTATCTTTATTAAATCAAGCAACTTTTCTCTTAATTCATTTTCTTCTAAACTGAGGGCACATTTTTTCTTTTCCATTTCCTGTGGGTATTCTATAAAAAGTTCTATAGCATCTTTCTGTGGTAAATTCTCTTCAATTTCATCCTGTGTCATCCATTGCTCTCTCATATGGGAACTCACTGGCCTATCACTCCTCAACATTGACTGCGTCAGAGTTGCCACAGTTTCCTGTTCCTTCCCTTGCTGTCCAGCTTCAAGTGAACATTTATACTGGTTTCCTGTGGAAGGCTCTAAAATATCTTCATATAGCAACTGACCATTTGCTTCTTGTTCCACTGGTTTCTCCTTAATTTGGACATTCATTGCTCTCGCCTGCTGTGGTGCTTTCTGAGTTAAATTTTCTACACTGAATCCTTCACTTTGCAGGTACTCTATAACCTCAGTTCCTATTTCTTTAACTTCTCCATTGCTAATCTTCTTTTCAGCTTTTCTTCTTTGTCTTCTTGTTTTTGTATTGTAAAGTTTTCCATGTCTGGATTCCTTTGCCTATATTTCTCTTCAAATATCTTTGGTGCTGCTGTTTTTGTATTTGTTAGTTTTGCTTTCTCCTTTGCATAAATATTACACCATATAAATCTCTTTTTCTTTCCCATTTCCACATTTCTTTTTCAGATGTCTCCTGATCTTCCTGTTTCTCCTTACTTTAGGGACTCAGTCTATCATGCTGTGATGTAACCTGTGTTAGACCTTCTATACCAAATCCTTCACTTTGGAGGCATTCCATAACTTCAGCTTCTATTTTTCAATTTCTACTTTAGTAATCTTTTCTACATTCTGTTTTTTGTGATATTTTTTATTGTGAAATGTTCCATACCTGGACGCCTTTGCCTGTGTTTCTTTTTGAATATCTTTGGGGCTGCCATTTTTGTATTGATTATTTTAGATTTTGACTTTAGATAAATATTGCACCATATCAAATCACTCTTTTCCATGTCCATATTTCTATTTTATACTTTTCAAAAATCTCTACATTTTGTTGTTTCTATTTTCACACTTCCAAACAGATCAAAGTTTCTTGGTGTACATAATGTTTTTCACAATTCTGTTGTATTAGTGAACACATATTTTTATCTGAAGCTTCTGATAGTTTTTCTTGTGAAAGTAGTTTTCTTTCCTCTAACTTTTTTCTTAATCATTTTGTATATCTCATGTCTGGAAATTCTGGGATTTTTGCATAATAGTAACAATACATAATTTCTTTCTTATCCTTAATAGTCCACTCTGTCGTCTTTATGGTTCTTCTATGGCCTATCAGTTTTTGTGGGTTTTTTTGGACTGCTACTCCCTTCTTCAACAGGGGCAGCATCCTCCCCCTGGACCTGGTCTGGACCCATTGTAGGAATGTTTCCATATTTTGAGGATTCTACACTGTCATTTTTCCAATCCTGGCACCAGTGCGCCTACCAGGATTGGGCAATTTTTTATCACGGGTCTTGTGCACCCAGCTATCTTTTTTAAATTTTTGATCTACTTCTGTCCATGATATATGCTATATAAAATACAGTCTATATATCAGTGTTGTATTTGTGAGATTTTGTGAAAAAATAGGGTCCACCTCATGAAGGTACTCACCAATACTTGAGGATGAATTCAGTTTCAGCAATACTTCTCTCCTTTGCTTGCTGACTTATCATCTCTCTAGCTGGACCCCTATCATCTCTCCATTTGGACCCCACATCTATGAGTTCTGCACACAACTGCGTATTGCCTTTGAGGTAACTGTCATGGCTAAAGAATTGCTTGTTATTGCTCTTGACCTGAGAGGTCAAATTCACCTCAACTATGACTTTGCTAGACTTTATATGTCCTCTGAGTTGTCTATTTAGTTTGATGAGAGTGCTTTTATCCTGTTGGATGCTGCACCTCTTAATTTTGCTATGATTTTCTTATTCCTTCTGTTATACAGCCTATTAATGTTGTGATCCAACCAGGACGGCTTGTTTTTAGAGTTAGTTCTGTACTTTTTCCTGGTGGGTACAGCTGCCTCTCTGCAGTTATTAACATGCTTGTATATATTTCTTTTGTGAACAGTTTCACATAGGCAGCAGTGTTCTCAGGGTTTATGAAGGGGCTTTAAATGTTGTCAACTTATCACTTAAAAGTAGGAAGTTAGCATTAGAGAAGTTCCTGAGCATTCCATGGTGGGTAACATCAGCTCTTCAAGTGTGGAAATCATCTCGGTGGTGTGAACCTTGGCTCTAGATGATTGTCACTGTGGATGTGACACCCCAACGCCATGTGCAAAAATGTGAAAAGGGGTTGTGGATGGTTGGATAGATATATATTTATGCACACACACATACAAGCACATACATACATAAACATATATATGTGTGCATGTGTCTGTGTATGCATAGTATAGAATTGTATAAACTTACGAGTATACAGCACTTGGTTGGATCCCAAATAACTGAAATGAAATGACTGAAAGCCCATTTCACTGAAACACCTTTTCCTCAAATTCCAAATAATTGAAACATCATATAGTAAAAATCATTCAAAATAAAATATGTATTTTTTACAAGGTCCAAGGCCCCCTGCATTGCTATGTAGGGACCTTCTCCCCTCCTCATACTCTTAGTTAAATATGCTAATATCATGGTTGCAGAAATGAAGAGAAAAGTGAAAATGCCACTCAATGGGAATCACTGTCAGTGCACAACTAGAAACCACACTAGCAGTGGTTATGTATATACAATACCAGTCAGAAGATAATGCTAATTCATTTATTTCTACACTCATTTTGTTTTCATATTACAGAACTAGGTATAACTATGACACATTCAATGAGCTGGCCTTTCATTCAAATATATATCACACACTTCAGAATTATTTGAGTTATTTTCACCAAACTCCAGTGCAATACTTATTTTCAGAATGCCCCAGTTCAGGCACTTAGAACACTTCAGACTTACTTGCACAGGGAGCCAGTGTGACAGCTCTGTTCAATACATTAATGTTTTTGGGAACACATACCTTGTATTGCCTCATAGCTTCCAAATACATGTAAATCATTGTGTTTCTGTTACTTTGAAAGCACACAAATTTTCCAAAATTTGAATTTTTTAGCAATGTTTTCTTATAGGCACACCACCTTTCCACATATTAAATTTACTGGGTGAATTTCCACAGCTTTTCCAAAGTTACTGATGATTTGATAGTACAATAATGAATGATTCATTGGTTTCAACTGTACAATTGAAATGCTGCAAACCATTTTTTCAGTTTTAGAATTTAACACAAAGCTGATTATCAGTTACATTCATTTATTTCACCAGTACTCCATAGCACATGTTTTACACCACAGCATTATATTTCTCAAAACATTTATTTCATCAACTTATTACGTTTGCTATGCACATTAATAGGAAACAACCTTTCAGCAGTTATATGGGTCTACTTCAGAAGACTGTAAAAACAAAAGACTGAATCTCAAAATACTGAAAACTCAAAATACGGAAGGATGGAATTTGCCCCTTCTCCACTGCTGTGCAATCTTGGAGTTGGCATATATAATTAACATGGGGTGTGGGGGGTGCAGGTGCAGGGGGGGCTTGCTCCCTCCATTAAAAATGTTTTCAGTATGTCACTTTGCATCACATTGCCACTGCTGTTCATGCCAAATGATTTGTTTTTAAACTTTGTCTAGGTCCCGTGCCTGCTTCTCTGCTTTTTGATTCTTTGGGTGTGGTAAAGAAAGTAAGTCTGCATAACAATAGATTAACAATCCCTTCCATTGTGCTTCTTTAATAGAGTTTCTACCCCTCCTTAGTTTCAAGGTACACACTTCTTTAAAATGCACCACTTTGAGTTTTACTCCTGCTAGACTCACAGTAATTCAGAAATATTTCCATGTTTGCATTAGTTCTTCAAAACAGCAATCACACTGTGCAATGAAAATAGCAATTCCTAAATCTGACATTCAAGTCTTACTTTCTGCAGTTGGAGAAATCAGCTCACATTGGGCCTGTACTTGTGGGTAGTGATGCAGTGACAAATAGCTGAGCAAACTGGTATGTTTAGACCAAACTTTGTCCAACTGACAAACCATTAATACAATTGGTCATGAGGAATTGAGATGGTTATATTCTTGTAGTATATTTTAATGTAAAAAGAAAGTGTCACTACCCAAATAAATAAACTGACTGTTATGTAGTGTTATAACATTGTCACTATGTATACATTTTGGATGAAATTTTTGAGGTAGTCATTTTCACTTTGTGTTAAACTGTTGTATGCTGCTGTGTAACTTCCATTTTGTAAATGTTTTCAGACAGTCATTTATGCAAGTCCCATTTTGGATATGAATTGCAAAAATTGAGGACTATAGTTCAGAAAATGTTGATCCTTACATTGTACATTTTAAAACTGAGCTCATAATGTTATCTTTAGCAGCGTTATGTGAATTTGTTGAAAATGGTGAGCAGAAAAAAAGTATGTTGTCCATTTTAACTAACTGATCATTATACGGGGTCATAATTTAACTACATGGAATCTTGGTACAAATGTTTTGAGTAGTCATTTTAGGGACTTTTCTGCCTAATTGCTGTATGACACTGTACTGCTTCTTTTATAAATGCTATTTCACATTCACTTTTGCAAATCCCATTTTAGATTAACTCAGAATGTGGTGGTCCATGCATGGTATATTGAAAGTCTGACCTCAAAATGTGACATTTTGTTGGTGGTCTGGTTAACTGTTGAAAATAATGGGGGTACTCAGAAAAACTGGTAGTACAGCCATGCAACTGGTAACAACATGATGCTGATAGCTAGATGTGGACCAATGTTGACTAGGAATGCATAAAAGTAGGGGATACTTAGTCATACTTGATGTCAGATAGCACTATGAATGATTCAGTCGTGCAATCACCAGCAATGATGTTAAAACACAAACCATGTTACTGTTGTCATTTGACCCACAGACAAGTGAGACAGAGGTCATTCACACAGCAGTCTGTGCAGTAAGACATGGAATGAGAATTGTCAGAGATGAAACACATGTTCTGTTTGCAGCCATAGCAGGTCACCATAGCACAGTAGCAGTGAAAGTCGCTATATAAATGGTGAAGAAAGGGTGGGATAGTATAGTAAGAAATGGCAGGAACTAGCAGAGGATAAGATGAAGGTGAGTTAGGTGGGGGAAGGGGGAAGAAATATATTATTTTTGGAACAAGGAATCCTGATCTGTTTTTGAAAAAGGAAAGAAGGGATAATAATAAGGTTTAATGGGATGGCAGAAGGAGGATAAATGGAAGGTGGCATAGGCAGATGAACAAGCAAATATACACAGGGATGCAGGCTAACAAGAGGTGGAAATATTGTGGTGGGAGGATGGGAAGGGAAGCATAAGTAAGAGGAACACAGTGATGGGGATATAAATGAGTACAGTGCATCTGCTTATGCAACCAAGAGGTGAACCTTTCCAAAAGTCAATCACCTCCATTTCCGCCATCAGGCAGCTACAACATTTTGTGTCCTGACACATGACAATAAGGGCCATGGGAGGAGATGCTCCAGGGTGCCAGACTGGGAAAACAGTAATCAGTCCACATAGTTCCACACCACTTACCACAGTTACTGTCAAAAGACCCAGCTGTACCCTTCCATAACATTCTCAAAGGAGTAGCCATCTTCATCCTCCTCATATGTGCTTAGACAGGCTACCACACATCCCTCTAGATTGATGACACTCATAAACCTGCAGTGAGGTAGATCTGGGGACTCAGTCAGAAGTGCGGTGCATCTCAATTGATCCTGCAGAAAATGAAAATGAATGGAAAAAGCTTCAAAAAAATAGCAGCACAAAACCCAAATGACACATAGCCGACAGATGCAGTGTGCCAATAAACCACAGCCCATAAGGCAAAACAACGTACCCAACACACTAGTCATAGGTGACTCTACAGTCAGGCACACTGATGTCCCACTCACCAGGCTAAACAAGGAGAAGGTTACTGTCAGCTTGTCAGCTGCCTTGCGGGTGCCAGGATTCACCACATAACCCACGCACTCAGGTCACTCCACAACAATACAAATATGACTCTGTCATTGTCCACGTTGGTGTGAACGACCTGAGACATACTTCCCTGGACTATATGAAAAGAGACATGGAAGAGCTCTCCCATCTTGTAGCCCAGGCAGGTATGACCCTAGCCTTGAGTAGCATCCTGCCATCGCCCAAAATGATAACGCAGTACAAGGACAAAATGATTGACTTCAACAATTGGCTAAGCTTCTGGTGTCATTCTAAGGGGATCCAGTATCTGCCTGCCTGGGACGACATGGTCGACAGACCACGATACTTTGCCAGAGATGGCCTGCACCTGTTGCCGCTGGGATTCCGGATACTGGCTAAGGGTCTTGCCGCCCCTAAAGTGCCTTTTTAGGCAAGGTTCAAATGACAAATTCACCACCATAACAGGAACAGGCAAGCAAAAACCGAGGGTAATGCTACTCAATGCTAGAAGTCTAAATCTCAAAATGCACTCACTTGAGGCACTCCTTAAAATGGAAAACATCAGTATCTGTGCAGTGACTGAGACCTGGTTCAAGGCTCCAGAGAGCACACCTGCACTACCAGACTATAACTCATACCACACTTTTCGGCCATCTAACCTGGACCAGAACACCAAAGGTGGAGGTGTGTCCATATTCATTAAGGATATCCACACCTCCAGGCTAGTTGCGCAGCATAATGCATCCGAGGTTATCCAAGTGCAGCTAACTCTGGGCATAACTGCAATCCAAATCGTAGCTTGCTACAGATCCCTCACCATTCCCTAGGATTCCCACTCCTCTTTTCTTGATATACTGGAAAATATTAGGGTTCAACCAAACACCCTAATAATGGGCGATTTAAACTACCCCAGATTAACTGGGAAAACTACTCATGTACCAACCCCTTTGCTCAATGCATTCTGGAATTCATAAATTCCAATGCCCTGGATCAACTTATCCAGACCCCTATCAGGGGCAACAATATCCTAGACCTAGTCATTATCAACATGAGTGACCGGTGTTCCACACCTAAAGTCAACTCCTCGTTGGTCAGATTTGACCATAAGCTAATCACCCTAGATAGCCGCAACCCACCCCCACCCAACATTAAGGAAACCACGGTACAAATTTTTTCCAAAGCCAACTTCATGCTTCTTAAAACAGAAGTGATGAACTTCATTGCACCCATGCAGATGGACAATGCAGTTACTACTGCTGAATCCTACATAAATGCACTCTATAAGCACTGACATGAGTGCATGGATCATGCCATCCCAAAGAGAACCAAAACGCTATAATCCAAAAAAAGGGAGCCAATCTGGTGGTCCCCTGCTATAAACAAACTGTACAACAGAAGGAAGAAACTGTTGCAAAAGAGATTAAAATCCCATGAGTGGAGGAGTTCCCTGGTCAGCCTCAGTAAAAAGCTGAGATCCCTTATAAGATCCTCCAAAGCTAGCTACAAAAACAAAATTGCCACTGATTCTAAGGGCAACCACAAAGCATTCTATAGCTATGTCAAGAAGCTCAATGACAACACCCAGATCTGCTCTGAGTTACAGCACAAAAGCAGGAAAAGTACAGCAGATAGGTTCAGTGCTAACTTTACCCCACTCTCCCTCCTAAAGGGCCCATATCTATACAGGAAGAATTCAGAGTCCCTGTAATCACATCTATGCAGGTAAAAGCTGCACACTCTAAAACCAAAAACACAGCATCCATGGGACCGGACAACATTCCAGGCTGCGTTTTACATGAACTTTAGAATGAACTGGCTCCCCACCTAAGCACCTTGTTCAATCAGAGTCTCACATCAGGCTTTGTGCCTACTGAATGGTGCACAGCAACAGTTAACCCACTCCACAAAGGGGGAGCCACCACTGATCCTGGGAGCTATTGCCTATTAGCCTGACAAGCCTGGTCTGCAAGACCATGGAGCATATCATCATGGATCTCATAAACAAAGACATTGGTAACCTCTAAACTCTGGACCCCACCCAGTTCAGGTTTGTGAAAGGCAGATCATGCCTTCTGAACCTGATCGACTTCTTTGAGGCAGTCATCTAAGCCATAGACGAGGGTAAGGTGGTTCACACAGCCTATCTTGATCTCGCCAAGGCTTTCAACACCATCCCCCATTCTGGAATTATAGCTAAACTCACTAAACTAGCTATAAATCCCTATGTCACAAGATGGGCTGCCAACTGGCTCACTGACAGAACCCACAATGTAAAAGTTGCAGACTCCAAAACTGACTTCAAACCAGTGACAAGTGGAGTACCTCAGGGTTCAGTCCTGGGACCTCTCCTGTTTGGTATCTACTTCTCTGAAGTACAGGCTAATATAGAAGGCCTCTGACTATTGAAGTTCGCAGATGACTGCAAACTATGAGCCATAGTCAAGTCCCCAAATGATATGGACATCCTACAGAAGGGCCTCACTGAAACAGATGCCTGGTGTCAGAGGCATGGCCTCAAGCTCATTGCCAAAAAGTGCATTGTCATCCCCTTTGGTAAAAACTCTGTACCCAAGAATTACTACATAAACAGCAGTCTACTTAATGCCAAATGTGTGATAAGAGACCTTGGGACCCAGGTGGACAGTAGTCTCTCCTTTGATAATCACATCTCCACAGTAGCCAGGAAATCCTTCTATGTGGCACACCTCATCACAAAAGGGTTCCTGTCCAGGAAAAAATAAGTCATTGTCCCCATCTACTCGGCACTCATTAAACCCATTATAGAGTACAACTTCCCTTTTGGAATGTACCTCACAAGACATTTGCAGCAGCTGGAAAGGCCACAGAAGTACACTGACCATCTCAAAAAACTCCAGCTTTACTCTGTAGCATATTGCCTACTCCAAGGAGATCTCTGCTTAGCATATAAAGCTATGTTAATCCCAGAGCTGTTGGACATGCTACACCTAAAGAAATCCCAATCCCTCTGAGCTACACACTCTAGGTATCTAAACCTTGTCACCACAATAAACAGGGCATGCTGGAGGGATAGATTCCTGTCCCAAAGACTTCCTATACTCTGGAACAAGCTACCCATCCATGTCAAGTAAAGTTCTTCATAAGCACTCTTCAAGAAAAATCTTGATGAGTGGTTGGGAAATAGGAAATACACCCCAGGGATCACTTCTATGGCTCTACTCGACAGGGGCACAGGAAATTAACTTTCTTGGGTGGTGTAAGCCAGGGAACCTTGTTGGCTAGGCTTACTTAGGCCCTTAGGCCAGTAGCCTAGTACCTACCTATGAACCTATGAACATGCAGGTGCATTACAATATAATGTCATGTCATATAACTTCCAGCAATACCTTGCATGTAACCCAATGCTTGGTGACTCTGTGCTGCCTCTGCTAACAGGCCAACTAATTCAACTCAGTCTCTTGGGATACTGTCAAACAGAACCCTAAAAAAAAAAGTCATCATCCTTTCCTTGCCAAATTAAGTAAAAAAAAAAAAAAAACAGGTGAATCTACAAGTTCTAGCTAACACTGCTAGTGCAATACAAAGCCAATTTCAAGTTGATCAGCCTCCTGAGCCACTTCTTCCAATTGGCAGAAAAAATTGCATCATGCCTTTGCAGGTCACTGTATTTTATTGTGGCACTGCTGACAAGACAGAAGAATGCACTGACACAATTTATCTCTCTTGGCAAGCTGCTGTCATGTATCCCACTTATAAAGAGGGACCCCCATGCCTACTAAGCAGGTGCTCATAAAATTTCTTATCAGGAAGGCGCTAGAACAACATCTCTTCTTTTTGCACCAATCTGAAGTCCTTACATAATCACTGGCTGAAGATGTCAAGACCACTCTACAGGCATGAATCAAGAAAATTAGGATGGCAGCAGCACACAGTTTATGGTTAATCCAAAACCTGTAGTTGCTAACATTTTTGGTATATCAGAAATTCACTCTAACATTGATAATCCTACCTTTCGTCCAATTGTGGATGGTGGCAAATCAAAAACATGCTTTATTGATAAGTGTTTGGATGTTTCCTTAAAAAAATGGGTTGGATAGAACAGATCATATATGGAAAGATTCTTGGCACTTTCTGCATAAAATGAGTAGAGTGGAATATGATGCTAAACTGATTTTTGTAACCATTGTCGGTCATAGTTTGTTCTCAGTGAGTCCTCACCAGATAGGTTTAAACTGGTTTGGGGAACAGTTGACTAAATGTTACAGTTAGATAACTGGTGGATCAATGCTATGATGAGCTTTATGGAATTAGTATTGCAAAATATTTTTTTATTTTTTGAACGGCAATATTATAGTCAAACAACAGGTGTTGCAATCGGAGCAGCGTGCGCCCCCTTATTTGCAAACTATGTATGTCATTGCTGAATGGGAGAAGGCGTTTGTTTTTAATAGTGAATATTAAAATTGTTGGGTTATCTATACATAATTTTTGGATGACATATTTATTTTGTGGAGGGACACCCCTGATAAATTGGAGGAATTCCTGTAATATATTAATAACTCAGTAGCTTTTTTATCTTTTTCCACTAATTGGGATTTGGACAAAAATAATTTTTTAGATGTAGAAATTAAAAAGGATAAGGAAATGGATAGGTTTGTTTGTAATATTTATCATAAACCTACATTTTCCAATACTTATTTGCATTTTATTTATTTATTTTATTTATTTATTTGCAGTTTGATTATCGGGGAAGTCCACTGGGCCGAAATGACCCAGTTTCAGTGGAGGCCCGTGGAGAAAAGCTCCAAGATGCATTATACAATTTAGATACAACTGATAGTTAATATTAAAGATAATATTATGTAGAATAGTTACTCATAAATGCATTCAATATCACGCATAGTTAACAAATTCATTAAGCTTGAAGTTAGGGATCATACATTTTAATTTGAGGAAAACAGATATGTGTTAGGTGTGGAAACAGTTTACATACAAACCTTTTAAGAAAATGTAAATACACTTTACATACACACATCAATAGTAGAATGCTATTTACAATATTTACAAGGTTGGGCTGTGTGAGGGTAGCTGTAGGAGTTGTTGAGAGCTTAGAGAGAAGCTATATAAATTGTTGAGAGCTTAGATAGGCTCATAGGAAGATAACTATGAGAGTTGTAGAGCTTGGGTACCAGAGAGAGAACCCCCTTTGATTAGGTTGGGTGAAGGCATGTACATTTCCATTTAGTGGACAGGTGTTTGAATAGTTGGGTTTTGAAGTTTTTTGAGTTTGGTATGGTTCTTAGTGTGGAGGGAAGGGAATTCCATTTTTTGCCTGGTGAGAAAGATAGGAGAAGTTGACCGGCAGGGCGTTTAGGTTTATGGATAGCAATTAAGTTCTGATTTTCAGATCTGAGAACTCTGTTGGTTGTATAAAGGGGAAGGATGTTCGTTAGAGTGAGACATTTTATTGGGTGAAATATGAGTCTATATGCAGTACTGAGTTGGAGATAGTCTGGGTGGTTTGGGAGTTCAAGCCAATTCAGAGATTGTAGGGTTAGGCAGTGATGGGTGGTGTTTTTAGATTTAGAGGCAAATTTAGAGATTTTGTTGTAGCAGTTTTGTAGTTTAGAGGTGATAAAGGAGGACAGGTTGGTTAGGAGAGGGGCTTCATATAATAAGGAAGGAAGAAGATAAATTGAGGCCAGAGTTTGCCTGGTAGCTTTGGAGAGAAAGCGATTATTCCTATACAGCATACCTAGCTTTTGGTGGGTTTTCTTAATATTTTGTTGAATATGAATATCAAACTTGAGGTGTTCAGCTACAGTAATGCCAAGTAGTTTGGCAGAAGGGACCACTTCTATAGGTGAGTTGATGTGACTATAGACTTTGAAGTTGTTTTTATCGTCTGGGAGGGTTTTTGTGGGAGGGAATAGTAGAATCTTTGATTTATTTGCATTGAAAGAGAGGTGGTTTTGGCGCATCCAGTTTTCAGTTGTTGAGAAGGCAGTTTGGGTTTTAGTCAGAAATTCAGAGAGGTTTGAGGCAGAGCAGACTAAGGTTGAATTGTCTGCGCATTGAATGATTTTAGCATCAGGAATAGCAGTGTGAAAATTATTGATGAAGATGTTAAAAAGCATTGGCCCAAGGATGGATCCCTGTGGTACGCCAGTTGGGGTAGGTAGGAAGGAAGAGATGGAGTTCTTTCATTTAGCTGCCTGTGATCTGTCTGATAGATAGCTGGAGAACTAGGATAAAGCATTATGTGAGAGATTAAGGTTTGAGAGATGACAGAGAAGGTGCTTGTGGGAAACAGTATCAAGGGCTTTAGACAGATGGAGTAAAACAGTAGAAACTAAGTGTTCTGAATCTTGGGTTTGATTGACAGGTTCTAGGAAAGAGAGTAGAGTGGTTATTGTGCTATGGCCTGGACGGAAACCATACTGGGTAGGAGTGAGAAGATTGTTTTGGGTCAGGAAAGGCATACGTTGGAGGTGGATACATTTTTCTAGGATTTTGGAGATCGGTGAGAGCAAAGCAATGGGGTGAAAGTTTGAGATGCTGGTATTTTTGCCTCCTTTATGAAGAAGAAGAATATAAGCTGAGCGCCAGAGTTTGGGGACATATGATTCTTTTTTGGATTTGTTAATAATGATGCTGATTGGAAGAGCAATGCCAACAGCAGCACATTTTAGGAAGGAAGAGGGAATATTGTCGGGAGCGTTAGAGCAAGGTTTAAGTTTGGACAAAAGTTTTTTTATAAAGTTAGTGGAGATGGGTTTGAGTTAAAACAGATGAGGTGAGTTAGAAGGGGAAGAGTGTCGAGAGGGTTATTACTGGGAAATGTCTTGGTGAGGGTAGTAATAGTTTCTATGAAAAATTAGTTAAATTCAGAGCCTAGTTCGAGGTGAGATTTACTTGGGTCAGAACAGGGATTATTCTTGGAGCCTGGATTGAGGAGTGAGTTTATTGAGTTCCAGAATTTTTGGGGGGTTTTATTGTTATTGGACTGAAGTTTGATATAGTAGGATTTTTTGTCTTTGGTGATTAGTCATTTTGCATGGTTTCAGAGCTGTTTTTATTGGAGCAAGGTATTGGCCAGTTTATTGTTTTGGTAAAGCTTCCATAGCTTGTCTCTGTGGTGCATAATCTGTTTTTTCTCTTTGGATAGCCAAAGAGCAGTTTTTATTTTTATCCTTTTGTTTCTTAGTGGGGTTAGTGAGTTTAAAGTATCAAAGAAGACAAAGTTGAAGTATTCTATAGCCTTGCCAAGAGGAAGGAAGTTTAGAATTTGCCAGATAATTTTTTTGAAGGTATTTGAGAAAGTAGTTGGGTTGAAGCTACTGATGTTACGAGTTTGAATGTATTGATGCTGGTGTGGGTAGGAACTAGTTGAGTGATGCATAAAGGCTGGGAGGTGGTCGCTAAAGGTATCAGGAATTGTGCCAGAATTGGTTATTTTATTTAGATCTGAGACTAGGATCCAATCAATAGTGGATCCGGAAGGATTTATTTTGTTAGGTTGAGTGATGGAGAGGATTATTTGAGTGAAGGTATAAAGGTTAATGGATAAGAAGGGAGAGGGGCAATTGATTTTATTCCAGTCAATATTCACATCACCAAGGATATAAGTTTCATAGTTAATTTCAGTAGAGGCCCACAGGAGAATATTTTCGAGTGTAGAGATATTGTTACCAGGTGAGATATATAGGGCAATGATACAGATATTTTTATGTTTATTTAGTTTTAGAATTCCAGCAGTTAGTTCAGTGTTCTGGAACTGAGGAATTGGAATTTGGAGGGGAATTAAGGTAAGAAGGTTGGAGTAGACTAGGCAGTGCCTTCACCTTTTTTATTTAGTCGGTCATTTCTGAGACAATGAAATCCTGGGGGCAGAATCTCAGAGTCTGAGATAAAGGGCTTGAGCCAGGTTTCAGAGATGGCTAAGATATCTGGTTGGTTATGGCTTACCCAAGCTTGAAATTGGTGTACTTTGTTGTTTAGACTTTGTGCATTAATTGTAAAAATATTTAGGGTGTTGAGATAGGAGGAAGATGGTAAGGGATGAGTGTTGTTAATAAAGGATGTAGGACCAGGGTTAGGATGGATATCACCAGCTTGGACTAGGTTGTTGAAGGAGATATCCTTTGGCCATATTGGTCTGCCAGACATGAATTTTGGTAGATTGTAGACTGGAGCAGGTGACAGTGTCTTGACTTTAGAGGAGAAGAGTTTAGGGTGAAATAGGTGCAGAGGGTTGAGCTGAATGAGAGAAGAGGAGATAGAGTGGAAATGGGAGTAAGAGTGATGGAGAAAATGGCCTTCCATGCATCAAAAGAAATCTGTGGTGAAAGGCCAGCTGGTAAGGGTAGCTAGAATGGTTTCAGAATTTGATATGTTTCAGCATGAATGTGAATTTGTAATTAATATGTTTATAAAAAGTGGCTATCCAACTGAATTTTTGGAGAATATTAAAAATGAGGTTATGATCAAGTGAGAAAATGGATATTTTCAACCTATACTCTGATGTCACAACCCCATTCACAGACCAACTAACTACCTTCAAGGGGTGAACAATGATAATATTAGTTCTCAGAGAAAAGGGAAAACTTTTATTTCTACTTATAATTTGGACAGTGGGTGTATAGCAGCAATTATCAGAAAAAACTGGGATATTTTCAGGGGAGATGTTAATGTTCTCCAAAAGGTAGAGATAGAACCCACGATGGTTTATAGGAAAGGAATGCCTTTTAAAAAATTGTTGGAAAGGACTATTGTGGAAAAAAGCCATGGGAACCTGGGTATAAAAAGTGTGGTGCCTGTGCATATTGTTCGGTCATTATATGTGAAAGTGATTTTAAGGTTAGGAATGTTTCTTACAAAATAGAGGGCACATATAATTGTTGCACAAAAAATTTTGTCTATTTGGCCCAGTGTAAACTATGCTCTGCTTTTTACATGGGGAAGACCTCCAGGAGGTTTAAGAATCGTATTTATAAGCATTTACAGGATATTAAAAAGCAAAAGAGTACTAACGCTTTGTTTAGACATTTGAGTTGTAATGTGGATCATGTTTTTGGATTTTTAATTATGACTAAAATAGACAAAGATATGCAGGGTAGGGTTGTGGATGAACACCTTGATCTTTGTGAACTAAAATGGCAAATTATATTGAATGCAACCCAGTTTCCTGGGTTAAATGAGGCAGTGCATATTAGTTCATGTTTAAAACTGAAGCAATTGAGTTCTAAGTGAGTTTTTATTGGTTAATTGTGTGGGTGTGTTTATTGTCAATGTGTTTTAACACTGAAACGTTTTGTGCTATTTGAGTTCTGATGAATGAAAATGCTAAACTCATTAGATTGTATGTGTATTTTTAAATAAAATGGTTTTATGAAAAGTTGGATCATACGGCATTTTGGTTGAGTTCCCTGGTTTCCAATGTTGCTGTGGCAAGGTTCTCTGTGGATTCCTTGTTTGTGCTTTTTTATTACTAATAGTACACTGTCCTTCTAAATGTTAGAGCATGGATCAGTAGTGGCAGCATGGCTGAAGAAATCAGCAGCACACTATGAAAGGCCTGTAGCATAGATTCCCTATAGTTTAGAGCAATGCCAGTGGCTGTACACAAATTAGGATGGTACAAATGGCATGCATGGGCAGGCACAGGCTTCATAGTGCAGGCAAGGCTGTCAGCACATCTTATTATAGATATGATTTCAAAACCTTCTCACTGTATTACCTCATCTGTGTAAGCAGAAGTGACTTATATTAGCTCGGAAAATGTATAGTCACGACTACATCTATGACTTTGTTACAGCAAACAATTGACATATACAGAATTACTGAACTACAGGCAAGCCAGCTGTAGACAGGAGTTGTAGTAAGGAAGAACAGGCAAACAAATACTATGCATGGGCTAGACACAGAACAGAACAAAGATATGCACTGCCTGGGGCTTTGCTACACTGGAAAAAAGATATTGGAACTGACGGAAGATATTTGGGTGGGATATAATACTAGAATATATGGTACAGTGTACAGGGTATGATGATCCCTAGCTGACTTGTGGGAAATTACATTGCTGGGGACTGTTGTTTAGGTGGTGGATGGTAGCAGCACAAAATGGGAAATTATAAGACAGAGATCATGTTGCAGAAGGCAAGCTAGCAACCATATGGTCTCCCCTGAAAAGTGGCTACTAGCCTAATGGGACTAACCCAGTCAACAAAGGATAAATAAATAAATAAATAAATAAACATAGAAGGAAGAGAATGATAGAAGGCTGCAAGGCCAGAGTGAATGGCACAAGCTGCAGAGGTGCACAAATGTGGATGACCTACTTCAAGGTCCAGTGGGACATTGCCTGCCTATGTGGCCTACAGCCTGAATGTTATAGCCAGAACTGTTTATATGGTGCCACTATGTAGCATGCTGATGTGACCTGGCATGCACCACATCACATTACCTTAGCCAGCTGTAGCAATGCCAGTGGTCATTGATATAGATCAGTCTACACACATGCACTGATTATAGATACAGATTAGGCATAAAGGTACTGATAGGAAACCAAAGGAGTTTCAAAGGCTTGAAAACTTTGGTCATGCAGATAAAAGCGATGTTTTTTTACAGGCATTACACATTCATGACAAGCAGATGACTGGTAGTAGCAGGAGTGAGAAGGCCTTCCAGAATCAAGTGTGGCAGGTCCTGGTGTATGATATCGGTACTGTGGGTGATCATTAGAGAAAGGCACAAGACCAATGCATGGTGACTGATATGATCCTGTATGCAAGTTACAAGGCACATGCCATTGTCAGAGACAGAATTGTCACAGAGGAGGACTACATACACTGCATCCTCATAGAGGTTCTGTTCCTGTTATCCTTGTATTGGGACAGTAAACCAAACAAATGCCCAGTGAAGATGCAAACCATCAAAAACAAACAAATACAAAGAAAACATCTGGTGATTGTGACCCCAACTCCAGAAAGGAAACCACCATAGGGTACCATTCATGCAGATGGTCTTTTATGGTGGTTTCCTTTCTGGAGTTGTATTTACTAGCACCAGAGGGCTTTGTTGTATTTGTTTGGGGAAAGTGACAGCAAATTTAAGTAAGAATGAGGAGGGCTGGATGTAGTGTCTGGAATGGTCACCACATGTACATGCCAGGGAAATACGTTGATGGTATAGACATGTCCCAGTACCATATCACCACACCTCACTTCTTCCAGTACTCTACGTATGGCAAATATACATATATCTTTCCTCCAGGTATGTCAAGGATGCAGCAGCCATTATCTATGTTGCAAGATACATGTACATCCTTTGTACACTGTTGGTATATATGAGCATGCATACCACAGGGTGGTGGGGGTCAATGACATTTTACAATAGCCACAAGGTTTTCTCACTCTGTGATCATAAGTGCCACTGGTGTTTGGTCAAACTCAACAAGCTGGGACATAACTAATGCTAGTTTATCACTGGTACCGGATGATGTTAGTAGCCTATATGTAGTATACTGGGATGATGCAGTGACATTTTCATCAGTATTAACAGTGGAGGGCCCACAGCTGCACATACCTGCAGATATGTCTGTGGAGGGTTTTTAATCTAACCTTGTATCACCTGTGTTTAGTGGTGGCCAGCCTGTCCATGGAAGCCTACCACAGAGTTGACCAGTTGACCTGCACACACCTTGGCAGGTGCAGCGTTATGACTGCAGAGTATACACACACACACACACACACACACAATGTACAGAGACACTGTGATGCTTAGGATCTTAAATCATTTTTGTATACTATGATAATAGCGTAGTCTGATTTTAAATATATCAACTAATAAGATACACAGATAGGTAGATAAAGTTTCCCCTCTAGTCTTTGAATTGAAAGTGGATGAGGTGTCAACTAATCGATTTCTACTTCCCAATAATTACTTTGGTGAAGAGTGTACTATACAGAAAAAAAAGGTGCAATTTCTTTTAGTACTTGAGCAGTGATTTTAGTAGCCATAGCATTTTCTGTTTCCTCTGCATATTTAAGTAAGGAAAATCTCCCTTCAAATCTACTTTTTAATTTTTTGTTTCAAGTTGTTAAAGCTTTAGCTGTTTTTTTTTTAATATCTGACTGAACCTTCTGTTAGTTACATGTTAAAGATAGTTAGCTAGCCAAATGGATGGATCGACAGACAGAGAAAGAGATAAACAGATATAGATACACAGACAATGAGACAGATACAACAGAAGATAGGTAAACAGATAGCTAGATGACAGGTAGATAAATAAATAGATAAACAGATAAGATATGTCTTTATCTGGCAAAGTAAATAAATAAAAATGCTTGCCTTTCAATCTGAATGTAGCTAGAATATAATATTAACATTCTAAACAAACTATCAAACAAATTATTACACACTATTTTTTGACATGTTGGGAACACATACCAAGATACTTGAAGTAATTTTCAAGCATCCTATTTTCACTGCAGGTGGTGCCTTTTTTCATGATTGTTAAAATTATCAGTTAAAAGAAAGTCATCAAGTGTAATATCAGTCATGTTAAATATCTTTATGCCTTTTCCTTTCTTGTGCTTTCTTATGCTAAACCTGCATGTTATTAAGCATTGCTATAAATTATGTGTATGCCGAGACATTTCTTTGTTTTATATGAAATGTATTTACGCTAGATCATTCATATCTAAGTAATTATTTTCTGCTTCACCACACCATATGCCTGCTGAGTCTCTTCTTCTGTATAGGCATGAACACAGGTGGAAATCAACTGAATTATTCAAGGTCAGCAAGGTCAGAGAAAAATCAGAGGCTGTAGTGAACTTTCAAGCAGACTCCCTGTACTATAATTTTTTTCTTCTTTTCTGATTAACATCTATGCCTTTTTACCTTCTTTGCATGCTTTATTTCCGAGGCATGATTGATGAGAGTTTAAATGTGTAGTTAAGTGTTTATTGCATTATGCAAAAGCTGTCATAATGATGAATATGTTTAACAGCTACCACCTCAATTTAGTTTTACAAAACTTATTCTTTAGTCATTTTACAACCCTTTATTCTTGTAGTCTAAGATACCATGAAATGAGTCATAGTATTATGAACATTAAAAAGTGGAAAGTCTCATCTTATAATTCAGATAGTCAAGAAAAGTAATGTAAGCTATACATTTCACCATCTTGCAATTTGTTGTAGTGATCATGCGACATTAATATAATTAAGAAATGCAATATATCTATAGTAATTAGCAGTCACATTAGAAATCATTCTACAGACATGAATCTTTTGTACTGGCAGTGGATTACTTCATGTTCTATTAGTATATTTTATAAGCAATGGAATAATTTAGGAAACCATAGCTACAGCTTTATTCTAATTTGTGGATGCCCTGTAGTAGTACTGGCTCTAAACACAGTATGCAAGCTATTCACTAACTTAGTTCCTGTTCTTTTCTAAGCTGTTTTAAACATGCAAGACATTGTAGAAAACATAATCTGGTTAACAAAGTTGCAAGTACACAAACATATCTAATTAGTTTTGTTTCACTAGGTAATCTGACAAGACATGACTGCTTGTTTTCTTTCATTACCAAGGATGGTATAGTCAGTTATATAATATAGAGGTTGCATGTTTTTGCTCATTTGTTATTCAGGTACTTTGCCTGATCTTAAAGACCCTGTTCAGCTGCAACTGAGGCTAAAGACAATCATATAATTCAGTACCAGCGTGCATAATAAAATGAGCTCAACATAGCATGGATTCAGAATTATTCTATATCTTACAGATTTACAACATGGAATAGACAGCTCATATTCGGTTGACTTTTAATGCTTATAATTTCAATCGGTGTAATAGAAAGCAGCTATAAGCTGTAATTGCATAAATCATTGACTGATTAATGCACTAGATTTCTTAGCAGTGGGCAGATATGATTAGATGATATGAGACATACCATATTCTGAATTAGAAGTATTTCTTTCTCTATAATGGTGCATTCAGTATGGATATTGTAGTAAGCACTTTTTATAAGGAGAAAACAAATTTGTAGATTTTAACGTTATCTGCTCTATGTGGTGGTGGTTGAAATTAAACCTTTGGTCAGTCCATAGCTCAAGATATTTCACATCTGTGATGACTCGGAGGTTTTGCTCTGCAGGTTCTACAATTATTTCGGTGATAGAAATGAACTTTAGTCTAGAGCTGATCTTAATCACCAAATTTTTCATTTTGCTGCAAGTTTATTCAAACTAGTCTTAGTTTACAACTAAGACGTGAATGCACAGTTTAATTAATTCATTAAAGAGATTAGTTAGAGTATTGCGGTGAAGCAACAGACAAATCCATAGACTATGGTAAAGAATTGTGAAGATGTGTCCACTAGTTTAGATAGCATCAAAATAATTTTTTTTTTAAGAAATAAAGAACTACAGAGTCTGAGGTTCTGAGAAAGGATAATCTATGTACCAGAGGTAGAAAGCTATGTCTGAATAGAAGTTAATACAGTGAGTATACTATGCTGATACAGTATTCTGTTTGTTGTAGCATAGCTTAGATTAGAAAAAAAGAGGGGATAACAGTTACTGGTAGGTAATACTCCAAAGGCAGGTGTAAAATATCCTAAACTAAGCAAGCTTGGCTTCAGGAGACAGTAATCAGGAATGAGTTGGCATGCCCACACCCACTTGGGTGGGTGAAGATGGAATGACAGTTGGTAATAGCGTAGAGGATAGCAGAGGTATAATACAAGAGGATGCAGAAAGCAGATATGTTATACTTATCCTGGAGATGTACAGCTACAGGGCCAGGATGTTGAGAGCTGTTTTCTTAGATGTGTTTTGAATGCCTGTTGGTTTTAAAGAAGCCTGAGAGCATGTGGAAGTGCATTAAGGAGGGTAGCTACAGTGACTTAATATAAGGGGGCTCCTGATGCATTTTGGGCTTTGTACTTAGAGAGAACAGCTTTGGTAGTTTGGTAGTGTTGAAGCATGGCTTTTAGTTCTGGATACTTATCAGAGTAGTATATTAGAGTATGACCTAATAGTAAATGACTATAGTGGGGGTGATGTGGGAGTTCAGTCCATGGTAGTGTTGAAGCATGCCTTTTAGTGCTGGATACTTATCAGGGTAGTATATTACAGTATGAGCTAGTAGTAACTGACTATAGTGGGGGTGATGTGGGAGTTCAGTCCATGGTAGGATGGAAGTGTTGAAGCATGCCTTTTAATGTTGGATACTTATCAGGGTACTATATTAGAGTATGACCTAGTAGTAACTGACTGTAGTGGGGGTGACATGGGAGTTCAGTTCATGGTAGGGTGGAAGTGTTGAAGCATGCCTTTTAGTGTCAGATACTTATCAGGGTAGTATATTACAGTATGGGCTAGTAGTAACTGACTATAGTGGTGATGATGTGGAAGTTCTGTCCATGGTAGGGTGGAAGTGTTGAAGCATGCCTTTTAGTATCAGATACTTAGCAGGGTAGTATATTACAGTATGAGCTTGTAGTAGCTGACTATAGTGGGGATGATGAGGGAGTTCAGTCCATGGTAGGGTGATAATGTTGAAGCATGCCTTTTAGTGTTGGATACTTATCAGGGTAGTAATTTAGAGTATGAGCTAGTACTAGCTGAGTATAGTGGAGGTGATGTGGGAGTTCAGTCCAATTTAGTTGTTTAAGGGCAGAAAAGTGATGAATTCTAAAAGGGTGGTTTGCAGCAATGTGAGCTATATTAAGCAAGCTATTTTATTTTAGCATTGTAGCAATATAGCAATATAAAATTGCAAATATGTTGACAAAAACAGAGAAGCAAATGTCTGGGGGATGTAGATGCTGTGGAGTCTGATTCAACTTGCCCATCTATCGCAATAATTCTTACAAACTGATACATTTATTTAAGTCCTAAAGGAGTCAGAAAGAGGACATGGTAGGTGGGCTGCGAGAGAAATACTGGATTGTAGCAGTTATGTGTCAATAACTAAAATTAATGACCCCGGCACAGGACAGGGGGCCAAAATGCATGCAGTGCTGGTGTTCCTTCAGGTATTATGGCAAATTTGGCTGATATAAATGAAGGAGAGTGAGGAGTTGCCCCTTGTGGTGGAACACCCTGAGGGTTGAATAATCATAGCCTCCCTCATCATAAAACCTTGAAATTACCACTGAGTTTAAACTTCTTTTGCTATGGATGGAATAATGTCTTATTTTCAAGTACCATATGCTGTAAATGAAAGGTAAAATGAGTAAACTGTTTCTCTGAAAACTTTTTCACATCATTTTCCCTGCTGGTAGAAATACCATAGAGAAGAAAATCCTTCTAAGTTAATTACAATATGACCTCAAGCATGAGAGTCCTTGTTAACAGGAACAGTGGGCGGTGATAACAAATATGGTGAGGAGTCGGGGCATGCAACTAGACTACTGCAAGAGACAGAATGAGCAGCTTGGAATTGTACTGGACCAACTAGTTTGGAGGATGGAAATGCAGAGAACCATCATCATGAAAATATCCATTGTTGCTGTGTGAGGGAAGAAGCAGAAATCCAGCCATAGAATTTATGGAACATCTCTTCTGCAACATGCCAAGCAGACCACTAGATTTATGAACAGCAGTGAAGAGGACCAAATGATTAAGAATGGGAGAGGTGCAGGATGACTGACTCTGCTCTGTAAGTTATTAAGATATTGGTTCATTAAATATTCCACTGAGTTTGTGTGGGTTGGAGTTAAAGGGCTGCAAAGTTAGATCTGTTGAATACTTATTCTATAAAATGTATCATGGCAATCAGTTGTCTGTAAAAGTACTACAGAAATTATATTATATGTGGTGTCTAGTTAATCTTGTGAATCTAGCCTATCTCAGTATGTACCGACTGGGAAACATGTTGGCTATTCAGGGAGTATAGGGGAACCATAATAATGCTGTGTTGTGGCTTATGGACAAAATGAAAGTTAATGTATGCAGCCAGTTGATAGGAATACTGTGGGTCATAAGAACAAGCAGGTGATAACTGACATGTTCTTTGAAGGACTGGACTGTGACAGGTTCTGATAATTTGACTGCTGGTGAGGGGGAGAGGCATACAGAAAGGAAAATTGTGGGGAAGAGGTGGACACTTCAAGGCATGGTAGGAAGGAGGAAATGTGGGCAAATATGAGCTCCTTTGATTACTTGGTTGATACCAAAGTGGACAGAAAGGCAAGAAGGAGGGGAGTAGAAGGTGAAGAAAGTAATGGTAAAAGCAGTGGACACCACTGCAAAGAAGACAAGGATGGTAAAAAGAGTGACGTTGAGGATTCGAAATTGGCAGTAACAAGGAGTGCATAGATAAGAGAAGTGAAGGAAGAGTTTGTAAAAGAGATGGTTGAAGAAGGTATGGATTTACCTTCAGAAAGTTCTAACAGATTGTCTTGCTTGTTGCATATATTTTTTCCTCCCTGAATAAATTATTTAAGGCTATACTCATCTATAATGGTACTGACCTGACAAAGGGTTGAACAGAAATGATATGTGGAGAATGTTACTGAAAAGAGCAGTATTTTACTATCTGGACAAGTCTGGTAGACATTGTATCTGCATTGCATTTTGGATACAGTGATTTAAACACAACATGCAGTATATATATATATATATATATATATATATATATATATATATATATATATATATATATATATATATATAAATCCCCAACAAGTTCTCCAGCACTCAGTAAAAAGGATGAAAGACAGCTGCTGTTTAGTGAAGTTTATTACAGCACAGTCTGCAATAAAATACACAGACTGGTGACCAGTTTCGCCAAAAGCGACATCACTGTGTAACTAAATGGGCAGAAACCCGGATATAAATACGTGAACAAACAACAGGCAGCAAATATTTAAAGGTGTAGACAAACAACAAATATATAAACACTAGTTTTCTCACTTATAATACAAAACCATTGTGTATCCTTGAAAAATACTAAATACATAAATAAATACTATATATTCCCTCCACCAAAAACAATCTAATATCTAAACCTGATTACTGATATAGAGAAAAATAAATAAACAAATGCCCGACAAATCAAATCAAAATACTGAGTCCAAGTGAACAAAAATGCACATATGTATAAAAATACACTCACATGCCAATTATGAATAATGTATAATAATATATGTATATCACTTATATATGCATATGTATAAAAATACTAATACTTATTGTTGTAACCTAACTAGTAAATGTTGCTAAATACTCAATAATGTGCTAACCCACTTATACTGATATCTTATACTCAAGTGCAAATGTCTGATCAAGACAACACGCACTACAATATGTTTCCAAAAAAATGTGGATTGCACCTTTATTTACATAGCAAACTTAATATGTGCATCATATTAACCATGAAACCCATCTAGATGGTAATTAACTCTGAAAAATACTGCAAAGGACCAAATTCATGAATAAAATGCCCCAACTCTAACTACTAAATCCCTACTGGCTACCATTGGTTATTTAAACCGGGTTTAAAAAGGGCACCTGAATTGACTATCCAATGACGTTCTTTTCCAGTCAATATTTTATGTTTAAGCATGATATTATCTTCTAATGTAGTTAGCATATCTAAACTTACAAACACAAAATGCGCCATAGTGTGAATTAATTTGTGTTTGTATAAAGCACTACAAACCCGCTGACACTTTATGTTGCTGATATGGAGGGCTATTCTCTGTTTCAATGCACATGAGGTCTGGCCTATATAAAATGCCCCACATTGGCATATAGCCATATAGACAACCCATGTGCTGGTGCACTTTATTAGATATTTAATATCAAACACCCTCCTAGTATTAACTGATGTAAAAGACTTAGGGCAGGATTCATGAAGGCTTGCACGGAGTGTAAGAGACGTGTAACACTCCATGCAAGCCTCGCGATCCAGGAACAGCCCAAAACTCTGTGTAAGAGACCAGCTAAAACGTCTCTTATACGGACTGGGCGTGGATATGCTAAATACCTCACTTGCAGCCGAAAGGTATGCAAAGGAAGTATATTAGCGATCCACGAAGCAGAAACCAGCCAGTGTAAGAGACGTTTTAGCTGCAGAAATGTACTCAGTTGACAACTGAGTACGTTTCTGCAAAAATCACAAAGGAGCCATGTCAGCTCCAAATAAAGGGTGCATATGTGTCAGGCAGCATGCCAATGGCCAAATATGTGGCCATTGGCAAGGTAACCCGATGCACAAATTATAAAAATATAACGGGCTGCGCTGTTTAAAACATAAAAATGAAGGTTATAAACCCATAAATGTGGGTTTTATGCAATACATGGAATGACAATGCAGGGACCAGCAGACCAAAAACAACATGGCCACCTTGTAGAGGTTGCTAAGGGGGGAAGCTGAGTCTAAGACATGTAACTAAGCATTAGTAGGCAATCTCATGTAAATAAGGGTTAGGATACTGAATCCCACAGTCACATAGCAAATGAGCACAGTCTGAGTAGTGTAAGAGATACATAAGGGGGAGGAATAGAGTAGGAGATAGGTGACATCACAGGGGGAATGGTAGAAAGAAATGCAGTTCATTGATGGTCAGTGTAACATGACAGATGACAGACACAGATCAGGGAAAGAGGAGTGCCACAAGATAAGCATGGGAAAGTCAAGAAATGGAAGGTGTACACTGTTACTTACACCAAAGTTTCTTGCTGGGTGTGCATGCGCACGTGTGCGCACCATGAAGCGCGAGTAGGGCAGTGTGTGTGTGTGTAAGGCAGACTGAGCATGTGGGAGTGTGTTGGTAGATGTTCAACACTGTTTGTTCTGGTGTGCGCGCATTTTAACCCATATAGGCAGATCCTGAACCGTGTAAGCATGTGTGCGCACGTGTAAGCCACTGTGAGCTTATTTCTGCTGGTATGCACGCTGCTCCCCCCCACGAGGAAACAGAAAGGAAAAAGGAAGCAACAGAATTAGAAGGAAGCTAGCAGGGAATACTGCTGGAGCTAGCAGGTGAAAACAATTAGAAGCAGGCAATTATACAGGCAGAATAGTAGCCCAGCCCAGCACTTAAAACTCTGCAAACAGCAGTGCAGGATGTTTCTCTCAAGAGACACTGCAAGACAGAAGTAAGCTATTAGAAGTGAAAACTGAAAAAGCTGAACTCAGAGCAGAAATGTTAGGGGCTGCCATTGCTGTCATAATGAGACATAGGCGACTTGCTGAAGGTGGTGTCAATGCAGATGGTGCCAGACAACCCACAGTGAGGAGACGGGGAAGAGTGTACAGGCCCAGGTCACCTACCACGGGTTACATGAGCTGGAGATAGTAGAGCGCTATAGAGTGGACAGAGAGCTCCTGCAGCAAATAGTTAAGCTGTGCAGGCCATGCCTCACACACAGAACCAACAGAGGGGAACCCATCCCAGTGGAAACCAAGGTATGTGTTGGCCTAAGAATACTAGCAACAGGTACCTTCCAAAGACCAACTGGTGATATGATGGGGATATCACAGGCATCAGCCTCCATGGTACTGCACCAGTTCCTGGATGCCATGTCAGCACATGTCGGTGATCATGTATATTTCCCCAATGCCCGTGAGGCATTGGCCAGCAATATGCGTCTCTTCCAGCAAATAGCGGAATACCCTGAGGTAGTGGGCGCAATAGACTACACGCACATACGCATCAAAGCACCAGCCAGTGAGTGGGGTAGGGCCTACATTAACCACAAGGGCTTCCCCTCCATCAACTGCCAGGTCATGTGTGATGCCCAGGGCATAATAATGAATGTGTGTGCTGGCTGCCCTGGGAGCTACCATGATTCCCACATCTGGCATTTGACGCAACTGTACCAGGCATTTGCCAATGGGGACATCCCACACGGACACCTAGTGGGGGATGCAGGTTATGCACTGGAGCCATGGCTGATGACACCCATCAGAAACGCACACACACCTGAACAGGAACACCATAATGAGGCACATGCACAAACACGTAATGTAATAGAGCGTGTGTTTGGGCTGCTCAAGTCACGGTTCCAGTGTCTGGACACATCTGGTGGAGCCTTGCAGTACACACCAACTACATGTACCCAAATTGTCATGGTATGTGCTATGCTACATAATATGATCTTGAGAAAACAGCTGCAGCAGGACCAGCATAGGGCCGGGCCAAACAGCCCCCCACCATTGCCAAGGCCATCACAGGCAGAGCGTGACTCGGAGGAACAACCTGAGCCTGCCCCAGTAGGCAGAAGGAGGCGTGCCCAGTATGCCCTGGCCTTGGCAAAGAGGCAACGCATAGCACATACACTGGCTCAGTAGGAACCCTGGGAATAATACCCCCTCTGACTCACTCAAATAATAACAGGGATGCCTAAAATGACATGACCTGCTCACAAACATGTACAGGGAGTGTAATATGTGCATCCGACCGAGGCAGCCCTGCAGCACACCTGAGGCATGAATGCCATGTGTTAAGTAATGTAACACCATGTACTATATGCACGCCTGAGGACCCTGACTAACATGCACCCTCACCAAGCATGAAGCCACAAAATGACGATGGGATGATCAATTATAATAACTGGCTGAAGTAATGCAGTTAGTCAAAGGGGAGCCAATGTGTTTCAGCCTGGGAAGACATGCGGAGCATGACATGATGCACCACCTGCTAGGGGTGGCGTGCACCTATCAGTCCAGGCCCCATGGATACTGGCAAAGGCTGTCAGTACCCACAGCATGCCCTGAATAGGTAAGTCTCAAAACACAAACCCACCTTCATAGGTACCACAAGGGATAGGAACCTAGATGTAATGCTACCCAATGCCAGAAGTCTAAACAGCAAGATGTGTACAGTGTAATCGCACACAGTATGGAGAATGTTGATATCAGTCCTGTAATAGAAAACTGGGTCAAGGCTCACATCAGCACCCTAACACTACCAGGTTACACCTCATACTGTGCTGTACAGCTGCAAAACATGGAACAAGCTACAAAAGGAGGGTGACTAGCAATAAATGTCAAGGATAACCACACCCCCATGTTGGTACCAGAACAAGAAGCAGCATGGATTAGCCATGGTCAAATACCAATGGCTAAAACCGCCTCACAGTATATAGCCTGCTGCAGACTACTGTCCTAATACCAGGAATTGCACCTGGCCTATGTTGGAATACATGAATATATCAAGCTCCCCAAACCACATTATATTGCTTGACTGAAAATACCCAGACATACACTGGGAGCATTATACTAGCACCAACACAGTAGGAGAAAAGTTCCCAGAATCCATAAACCCAAATGCCCAGGAACAACGTACCACTCCCACAGGAGGGGTAAGCATACTGGATGTGATAATCAGCAACATGTGTACTGGATGGCAAGATGAGAAGTGTATCCCTCACTGGTAAGACCAGGCCATAGAGTAATCACACTGGATATACACATCCTGACCACAGTCCCTGGCCAGAAAACCACAGTGAAAAACATGTGTAAAGCATATGTTGCACCCCTCCAAACCGATGTGGAATCCATGACAGGCCCTGTGCAAGTGCAGAATATGGGACACACCGCAGAACATGTTATACAGGCATTCCATGAACATAGCCAGGAATGCTTGGAGTATGCAATCACAAATAACAAGACACAATGCCATACACGCAGGCATCTGGCATGCTGGACTCCAGCCATTACCTAACCATGCAAGAGAATGAGGAAGCTACTACATGACAGAGCAAACATAAAAAGGGAAGTAATCACTGATCAGTAGTATGGCAATAAAATATGTCCACACATACAATCCACTAAGGCCAGCCACAACAAGTAGAATCTGTGAATCCAGAGGCAATGTGACACTTGGCCCAAGTACACAGACAACCCACAACTCCCCCCAATAAATACAAATATATGTGAGAGATGCAACCATGTATCCAAACCGGAGGCTGAGCTCCCCCAACTCAGTACTGTCAAAACTAGTCAGGAGGAGAAGGTAACCACATACACCAGAAACCCAGTCCCACATAGACCTATCACAACTGTAAACCAAACACATAAACACAGAAAAACATTCCTGGAGGCCCTAATTACAAGCACACCACACAAACAGAAGCCTCCAAAGCAGATCCCAAGCAACCACAACCTCCAAACATAGCACATGCAACACATAGTACACAAAGCTGGTGGGCCAAACAGTCACAGGCCAGAAGGAGAAACAACATGCCTGATACAGTAGTAATAGGTGTCTGTATAGGCAGACACACTGCTGTCCCACTCACCAGACTGAACAAGGGAAAGGGTACAGTAAGCTGCCTGTAGGCTGCCACAATATGCCACATAACACAGGTACGCATGTCACCCCAAAGCAAGCAGAAATATGATGCACTCATTGTCCATGCTGGTGTGAATGACCTGAGATGTACCTCCCTGGACTACATGAAAAGAGACATGGATGAGCTCTCTGAGTATGTACCCCAGGCCGGTATGACACTGACCGTTTGCAGCATCCAACCCTCACCAAGAATGATGCCACAGTACAAACACAGAATGATCAGCTTAAACAGGTGGCACAGTTACAGCTGTCAGTCCAAGAGGGTCTAATGTCTGTCTGCTGGAGATGTCATGCATGACAAGCCATGCTGCTGTTCCAGGGATGGCTTTCACCTGTTACCCCTGGGTGTCTGGATACTGGATAAGGCCATTGCCACCTCCATAGAGCCGTACATAGGCAAGGCCAAAAGGACTAACCCACCACCCTAGAAAACATAAGTGGTAAGAAACATAAGGGTAATGCTGACCAATGCCAGATGTATAAACTGCAATATGCATGCCCCTGAGGCACTTCCCAGTATGGAGAACATCGATGTCTGTGCAGTGACAGAAGCCTGCTGCAAGCCTACTGATAGCACACCAGCACTACCAGGTTATACCGCATATCATGCGTTATGGCCCCAACACCTGGACCAAAACATCAAAGGAGGGGGAGTATCCATATGCAGCACAGACACCCATACGGCCAGGCAACTGACAATGCACGAAGCAGTGGAGACCACCCATGTGCACCTAAGTGTAGTCAAAACTGCTGTACAGTCTGTAGCATGTGACAGACCACACTCTCACACACAAGAACCCCACCCAGACATCCTGAAGACACTGGACAGTATGAATGTCCCACCAAATACCAGACAAGGTACTCACAAATTACCACATAGGTGGTAAACCATTATGTATGCAAGGAGTAATCAGGGACCTAGGGACACAAGTCGACAGTAACCTGTCATGTGAAACTCACAATGCCAATGTGGCTAGGAAGACTGTTGATATTGGACACCGTATCATGAAAGGATTCACATCTACATCAACAGAGGTCACTGTGCCCCTGTACTGTTCCCTTATCAGACCCATAATCTAGTACAATGACTCATATGGGATGTACCGTACCTGACACCTGCAGCGGTTCGGAAGACCTCAAAGGTACCCCACCAAGAGGATAAAGGGTGTCAAATATATGTCATATGCTGCCTGGCTGTAGACACCCCAGCTGAATGCAGTCACAGACTGCCTACACAGAGGCATTGTATGTCTGTTGTACAAGGCCATGTCCAACACAGGAGTAATGGACATGCTCCACCACAGGAAATCAAAGCCATTGGAGCTGTGAGAGTGACAGATGTCAGCCTCAACACATAATGAAATAGGATGTGCTGGAGGGACAGATACATAACCCAGAGGCTCCCCACACCCAGAAACAGGATCCCAATCCATGTTAGGCAGAGCCCCTCACTGACACCCCTCAGCAGGAATATTGCCAAGTGGATGGATGATCGCACATGTACACTGGGGGTCTTCACTGTGTCACGTCCAGACAGAGGCACAGTAAAGAAAATCATAAATGGCCATAATTGTCACATAGCAAGGGGTGAAAGACACACACACTCTGGCTTGGCTTACTAATGCCCTAGGGTGGATAGCCTAGTATGAACCCATGAACCTATGAAGATACAAATTGTACAGGACACTAAGGATAATCACAAGGCTTACTTAACTGATGGTAGGAACCATGTTGGGAATCCACAGATATGCTCCGAATCACACAGATATTACAAACAACATACCAAACGCACACACATATTGCCAACATACAACCTGACAGGTGCAGTGCAACCCCCCCCCCCCCCCAGAATGCACAATATCTATCCCAGCAGACTACTGGTCCTCTGACATTGCAGATGCTGAGGTAACAGCCATCATCTGCAAAGCAAAACACACAGCAGCAAAGGTATGTGATAGTGTCCTGGGCTGAGGCCAACATGGACTCCAAGAATAATGGAATGCCAAATCACACTACTGCCCAATGTCAGCCTTACCACAGGATATGTACCCAAAGAGCAGTGTACAACAACAGTGGTCCTTTACAACAAAGGTGTTGCCTGAATGGATACTGCAAACTACCACCCCAGGATCCTGACAAGCTTGGTCTGCACAGCTATGGAAAGGATTAGTATGTACCGCAGACATAAAGCTATCGTGGACCTAATGATACTGGACCCTACACAGTGTGGCTGTCATAACTGCAGATCCTGCCCCTAAACATGTTTGACCCATTTGAAACAGTCATTAAGGTCATTGATGAGGGCAATGTGGTCCACACAGTGTAGCTGGACTGTGCATATGCTTCCAGACAATACCCTACGAGTTCAGTATGGATATGTTCACCAGCTTAAATATATACCCCTATGTCAGTAGAGGGGTTGCAAACCAGGCCAAGGACAGAACTGACATGGTCAGACATGCTGCATCCATGTCAGACTACAAAGCAGATATGAGTGGCATCCCACAAGGCTTGGTCCTGGGACCCCCCCCCGTTCCGTATATATGTCCCATAGGTACAGGCCAACATGGAAGGACTGTGACTGAACATGTATGCAGAGGGGTACAAACAGCCCACCATATCCGACCCCCAGCTGACACAAGCAACCCACAAAAGGGCCACCTAGAAACAGACAACTGGAGCCATAGCCATGTCAGCAAGCTAATTGCAGAACTGTGTATAGACAACCACCGTGGATATACAGTAAGTGTCCACAAATTACCACACAGGTGTTAACCCATTACGTACCTAACATGTAATAAGAGACCTGGGGACACAAGGTGATAGATATCCTACAATAGCCCCTGTGGGATATACCTCAGCAGACACCTCCATCAACTGTAAAGTCCACAACAGTACCCCACCAGGAGTAGCAAAGAGCATGAACAGATGCCATGTGTTGCCTGAGTAAACAAACTGCAGCTCCACATTCTGCCATACTGCCCAGCCAGAGGCAAGCTGTGCCTGATGTATGAAACCATGTCCAAGCTGGAATCAATGAACATGCTGCACCTTGTACAATCTGAATGGCAGTGAGCTATGCACATGAGAGACCTGAACCCCAGCACTGACATACATAGGACAAGCTGTACAGAATGATCCATAACACAGAAGGCACCCACACTCTTGAGTAAACTCCCAGTAAAGGTTAGCCAGAGAGTCACCTATCGACACCCCTCAAGAGGAATCCCGATGAGTGGATGGGAGATGTTAGGTTAACCCTGGGTATCACTGTTATGTCAGAGGTAGACGGAGGCACAGTATACTAACCATGACATATGTCATGGCAAACTCCAGTTACAATGTGTGTCGAAGGACAAACACACTCTGTGACTAGCATCAGAAATGGCCTAGGGAACATCGCTAGTGTTTGCCAATGTCCACCTATGTTGTGGAATACACTACCAATGTTGGACAAGCCTGGTGTAGGTAGTCCATATCTGAACATAATGCAACATGGTCATATGTGCACAACAGGCCCCTACACAGTCTGTTGTGCTCACTATGAAGATGTCAAGCAGTGATAGGACTAAAGCCCAGGATACTGTCCACCACAGTGAAAGTACTGAACCAGTACACTATACGGTACTACAGTCTTAGGTCATTATGAAAGGATGTTGACAACTGTATGCAAAGTATCCCATGCAATCCCTGCAGGCACAGTATAATCCCTGTTGTGGCAGACACGAAGCAGTTGGCCAGTTAGTACACAACATGACACCCAACACACAACCATAAAAGTGAGATATTGTTGAAGTTCACACACACCCAAATATGTGGTGGACTTCAGAGTTCAACATATGGAAAGCTCACACTGGGCATGCTCACACACTTTGATAAATGAGGCATATGTCAGACAACATGCCATGGAAAGGCTGAACTGGGCATGCTCATGCACTTAGGCCATATCTCCGTTTAGCAGTTGGCCACACATATCTGGTATTTGTACCAATCATTCCAGGAACCAACCACAACACAGGAATCTGCCCAGTGCACACAGTAAATGACTACAGAGACATAAGTGATATGGTGGATCGCCCTCATATTCAAACATCTTCCACAGATACACAAGTTGTTCATAGGAACAGGGAATGCTATGGCAATAAAGACCTGCAAACAGTATAACAGCACAACAAATATTGTGCATCTGACAATTGAACATATGGGTATAGAGGTCAATACTAGGCTTGTTGCCCTAGGGAATGACAGCTTAGCCAGAGTGTACTTGGCATCTGCATCCCCAGTACAGTAGGCTACTGTGCCACTGTAAAGTAGGTCACATAAGGCAACGTGTGAGGCTAGTGAGCTGTGCCTCTGTCAAGCAGGGGCACAGTGGAGATCCCAGGGTTTGAATGTGCTAAGCCACAGCCATGTTGTTGGTGTGTGCTGGAAGAGGGTTGCTGAGGACCTCTAACAGTAAGTGGCCGTCAATAACAGACTGAGGGGAGCCCTATCTGCATTGTCTGGACAATTCCACTGTCAACACTGTGTTGTGATGATTATGTGGGAATGAAGTGTCGTGTCGGTACTGTTCACAGATGTCCTCCCTCTGTGGGCTACAGCTCTGCAATGTATTAGCTCACTCTGTCTGTTGGACGGCTCATATATGGCTGGTGTACACCTGACAGGTGTCTTGTTGTGGAGCAGTCATGGGTATATGTGGGATAGCATGATCAATGCAAACCTTACACATGCTCATAGAATGCAATTGTCAAGGATTATGCAGAGTGGCCGGTATAGTCCCCCAGCATGGGTCCTTTGAAGTCGTCCACCCCAGTCTTCACAAGTGTAGAGTCTGCTTGTGCTAAATACAGTTTGTTTGCAGTGACAACCTTGCCCGGGGGTGGGGATGGGATATGGATGTCCAGGGAAAGTTGGGTATGGTCAGATATCAACAATGGTGGTCTACCTCTGGTGTGGAACAGTGAGTACCCATGTTGCAGATGGACAGGTGCAATATGTATTCCCCCATGTGGCTGTGGTGAGTGGTTCTGCCATAGCACATGGACCCATAAATTGTAGTGGCTGTAGGGTAAAGTGGTAGAGGCCTGAGTAGTTGTCACACACAATATGCCTGTACCTGATGTTAACAACTGGAATGGTGTATGTGAACACCTGCATATCCCAGCATTGTTCCCAGGGAAGCAAAGTGTGTGTCCTGGATGTGGGAGTGGTGTTCTGGACTGGTTGTGTTGTGTGTTACAGGTCCTGTGGTCACAAAGCATGGTATAGAACATAACCTGCCAGTGCGATGTGCATATCTGACCCTGACGTAGGTGGCTGCAAATGCATATATATGCTATCCCCCACCTGACAGGTAGTACTAGATGTACACACCTCTGTAGAAATAAAGATTTCAGCACCCTATAAATACTGCAGGTGCAGACCAGATGCCCAGTAATTCGGTTAGCACGCTCTGCTAATGCGTCTCCCTCAAGTGTCATAATATAGGTAGGTAGGAGTTTGAACCATGCAAATGTTCAGTGTGTGTGTGTGTGTGTGTGTGTGTGTGTGTGTGTGTGTGTGTGTGTGTGTGTGTGTGTGTGTGTGTGCGTGTGTGTGTGTGATGTCCCTTTTGGCAATCGTGAAAGCACTCTACAGGATGCACATTCCCCTATCTAAGCATGGATGATGTCAGCACCCTATAAGTACAGCAGGAGAAGAGAAACTTCCCAATAATTAGAATAGCACGCTCTGCTAATGCGTCTGTCACAAGTGTCTTAACATAGGCAGGGGTTTGAATCCTGCAATTGCTTAGTGTGTGTTGGGGGGGATTAGTGTGTGTGCAAGTCTGTGTGAGGGAGATGTCCCTTTTGGCAACTGTGAATGCACTCTACAGGATGCACATTCCCCTATCTAAGCATGGATGATGTCAGCACCCTATAAGTACAGCAGGAGAAGAAAAACCTCCCAGTAATTCAAATAGCACACTCTGCTAATGCATCTGTCATGAGTGTCATAACATAGTTAGGTAGAGGTTTGAATCCTGCAACTGCCCAGTGTGTGTAGAGGGAGATTAGTGTGTGTGTGCAAGTCTGTGTAAAAGAGATGTCCCTTTTGGCAATCGTGAAAGCACTCTACAGGATGCACATTCCCCTGTCTAAGTACGGATGATGTCAGCACCCTATAAGTACAGCAGGAGAAGGAAAACCTCCCAGTAATTCGAAGAGCGCCCTCTGCTAATGCATCTGTCATGAGTGTCATAACATAGTTAGGTAGAGGTTTGAATCCTCCAACTGCCCAGTGTGTGTGGAGGGGGGTTAGTGTGTGTGCAAGTCTGTATGAGGGAGATGTCCTTTTTGGCAACTGTGAAAGCACTCTACAGGATGCACATTCCCCTATCTAAGCACGGATGATGTCAGCACCCTATAAGTACAGCAGGAGAAGAAAAACCTCCCAGTAACTCGAATAGCACACTCTGCTAATGCGTCTCTCTCACGTCATAACTTAGTTAGGTAGGAGTTTAAAACCTGCAAGTGTGTGTGCTTGGATGTGGGGAATTTGTGTGTGTGCAATTCTGTATGAAAGACATGTGCTTTTTTGCAATCAGGAGATCACACTACATGATGCCCATTACCCTTTCCAAACACTGATGATGTCAGCACCCTATACATACAGCTGGAGAAGGGACACCTCCCCATAATCCGAATAGCACACTCTGCTAAAGCGTCTCTCTCAAGTGTCATAACATAGTTAGGTAGGAGTTTGAAACCTCCAAATGGCAAGTGTTTAGATGCGGGGAGTTTGTGTGTGTGTAATTCTGTATGAAAAACATGTTCTTTTTGGCAATCAGGAGATCACACTACATGATGCACATTACCCTTTCCATACACTGATGATGTCAGCACCCTATAAGTACAGCCGGAGAAAAGGAACCTCCAATAATCTGAATAGTGCGCTTCGCTAATGCATCTCTCTCATGTGTCATGACATAGTTAGGTAGGGGTATGAATCCTGCAAATGGCAAGTGTGTGTCGGGGTAGTAAGGTGTGTGTAATTGCAAGTGTGAGAAAGCAGATCCTTTTGGCAAATACTACAATACACCAGATGCTGCATATTCCCCCAGTAAACACAGGTGATGTCACCACACTATCAGCACAGCCAAACAGGGCTACTTGGCCAGTAATGCCAATAGTGTGCTCCGCTACTGGGTCTATTACCATTGTCAGAGTACAGATAAGTATGTTTTGGAAACCCACAACTGCCACGTGTGGTTGTCACACATTATGACCTTGTGTGGGTCTTTGTGCATAACAATGCATGCCATTGCCTAAACCAGCAATGGCAATGCACACATGATGTATGTGTGTGACACATACACATAAATACCTGTGACCTGCTGTAGTTACCATGTCTGACACGTGCCTTGAGTGGATAAATGGTATTCGCAATGCATAACAATATGACTGTGTCTTACTGTGCAGGGGCAGCACGCGGTATGTGTCTATACAGTGTGGGTGTATATGGTAAAATACCTACAGCAGGGGATACATATCTGGTCTGGGCCATATAGTCTACATGTAGTCAATGTACAGGTGCTGCATGTTCCCACCTGTTGTGGGAGTGGTAACATGTTATTCCACTGCAATTCAGTGACCACATGCTGGGAACCTTTCAACTAGTGTGTTGTAGCTACAGTAATGCTCACGCACAATGTTTGGCTGGATGCAGTCCAGCCATATAAAGACATTTCTTGAGACTGTCATATTGCCAGTGTTGTTATGGAGGATAGGTGGGTTTCCTGTGTATGGGAGGGTTGTGTGTGCCAGGCTATGAACCAGAAGGTAGTCCAACACACTGTTAGCTGCACATGAATAGGCCCTGATGCTTTGTGCTGTGCCAACAACCTGGAGGTGTGTGTATCTGTGGTGCCTCGGGATACCACCCCCCTGTCCATGTGTGTTACATGTGTAGGGGACGACAGGCATGGTATGAGGTATAACCTGGCAGTGATGGGTTGCACCTGTGAGCCGTGAATCAGGAATCTGGTACTGCACAGACATTGCAGTTCACCGTGCTGAGAACAGTGTCCAGTGCATGCATCTTGCGGTGTACACTGCTGGTGTTGTGTAGCATCACTGTTAGTGTCCTATCCTGTGTGATACCCGTGGAGGTGGCTATGTAATCCATGTCCTGCAGCATAAGGCACTATGTGTGTACCAAGGGGCTTCACCAATATACAATGGCCCATAGGTGTCACATGCAAGCTACCCCTCGCAAATCATTGTGGCTTCCCTAGCATGTAAGCACACGTTGACAGCCAGTGGATACCCTTTGAATGACATTGGAGATTGAGCAGAATGTAGACATAGAACACCCTTCCTACATATAGTGGTAGCATACCTGGTGAGGGTATGATGGCAACCAAGATCAGGCTCATACTGGCCCATGCCACATGCTGAGAGACCCCTTCTATGTTCCCTATCATGTAGTCCAGGGAGGTATGTCTCAGGTCATCCATAGTGGCATGGTCAATGACTGAGTCATATGTGTCCATGCCTCTGACTGACCTGTATGCATGTGTTTTGTGGTGGACCATAGTGCCCCACAGGCATATCACAGTGATCTTCACCATGTACAGCCTGTTGAGTGGGACCCCACTGCAGTGGCCAAGAGAGGTACCTGACACATCTGTAGCAGGTGTGTTGTGTAGCCCTACAGGCTGTGAGTGTGTGGCACACGGGATGTGTGTGCCATGTGTGGCATGTGTTTTGTTCCAACGTAACGTATGCCTGTGTGCCAGCTGCGGAGGTGTGTGATGCTCAGGCAGGATGCTATTCTGAGTCTCCGAGTATGCCCCAGTGTGTTCAGATTGCTGTCAGTGCGGGTCTATGTCTGACTGGTATTGTAGTCACTGTAGTATGTCATGCCACCTGACAGGGTATGGCATTACTGGGTTCAGAGTGCTCAGTCCCCAGATTCCCACACATGTGTTGTACGTTCCTGGCCAGGGGTGAGGGTTGACTGCATACATGTGGCAGCTGTGACATTGCCACATGACTCACATAGACCACAACTGGACCATAGAGGTGATTCACAGGTTACCTTTGCACATGCTACCATAGTAGTGTGATTGCCATGGTGATTACCAACACATAGGGCCAATGGGGAACAACATACTGAAGGTGTGTATGTGTGGGTGTACTGATACTGATTTCATAGCACTGGCATATATGACTGCACACGTGGGTAAATGCCAGGTAAGACATGTGCAATGTGTCACAGGCAACGTACATGCGAATAGGACAGACAGTGACGTTCTGTCATGTGTAAATTTGACATACGTATAGTACGCTATGCAGATGTCACTAGGAGTCCACAGAAGCACTGTAACTCTGCATTGCAGGTGGAAGCAGTGTTCCAGGGAACCCCAAGCGAACATGCATGCAAACAAAGCTACAGTAAGCAGGGCTGGAAGTAGTCCATTGTACAACAAAGAAGGGGTAACACTGACAGTAGGTAACAGTGCAAATATGTAGGCACTATCAACATGTACCCACGAATGCACAGCTCAGATGTCCATGGTAGAACTGATATTATGTCATAGTTAATTGTGATTTGGATTACATTGGTACTGCACACATATCAACATGCGCAAACATCCACATTGCATAGTCGTTGTGGGCAACTTGCCACCATTACTGTACATGTCCATCATTGCGTATCACTACTTGCATTAGCTTCCCCCCTGTGCTACCCATGTATGTTGCTATCTGTTGACATCCTTACCACCGGTATTCAATAATGTGCAGCTGTTACACTTTGGTATGTACTATGGGTGTAGATAACAATTCAGGACAGTCATACGGTTACTGCATCAGGCATGCTGGGATATACACACAGTCATATCAGCACACTGTACTGTTACCAACATGATACTACTAATACACTTCTATGTAGTCACCCTGTGCATCAGCAACATGTTTACCTGTTCCTGCACTGATGTTGGAGATTGCAGGAGGTGGCACAGTTTCATCAAATGCACAGGGTGTGAATTGGGTATGCCTGAGTCTGCCACTGATACCACCAATTGGCATGTGTGTGTATATGTGTTGGTGAGGGACAGCAGTACAGGGTGGGGCACTGTTGGTGCAGTTTGTGCATGTATGTGGTAGCCCTAGGTGTTAACATTTCGCATGTGTGTTTGCACGCACACAGTTCCACCTCATGGCTGCCATATACAGGAGTTTGTGGACAGCCACAGACTGCACCTGGCAGGTCATACAGATCAGTGTCTGTGGGCACGGACATGGTACCTCTGCCTGGCAGGGGTGCTACGGACCGTATCCGGTACTAAGCCAGACTGGGTACTGTCATCAGAAGCGGGAGTGTGTGTCCAGAGCCACGTGCACGTGGTCTCCTGGGGCGTTCTGATGACAGCACAGACCCAGCATTGCTGGGGCTGCTGCTGGCCCTATGGGGGCATCCGCGGGCCTGTTGTCGTCCACGCCGACTGCCAGCTGCTGCTGTTGCTGGCATACGGCCACGTCAATGCCGCAACCGCCCACCATTGCTCTGGCTCATGGACATGTGGTTGTGGAACTGCTGTAATATGTCCCCACAACGTCTGTCTATGACATCGGTGAAATTACGGATAGCATCCGAGATGTCACGCATACTGTCAGTCATGGCTGTGTGACATGCTCTCAGCTCCCTCAGACCCTGTCTGTTGTACCTTTCCATACGTGACTGTGCCTGCATGACAGCCCGAAACATAGCTGAGGTTGACAGACCTCTTTGGGCACGTCTGCCAGAGGCAGTACGCCCACGGATGCTCCCACGAGAACCCATGGGCAACTGTCTGTGTGGTACCATCGCAGGACCCTGCCCATGGCTGCTGTGTGGGGAAGCATGTGCCACAGATACCACATTACCCTGGTCAATACCCACTGTATCCTGTCCATCACCTAGGGACAATGGTGACATAGGATGTACTGGCAGGATGACTGTGCGCAATGATGGGGTTGACAGCTGTGTACTGTCAATTGGCTGACCAATGGCGGACCCTGACACTCCTTCCTGTGCCATTACACAGATATCATCATTATCAGTACCTGTGGCACCAGATTCAGGCTCCCTGCTGCAGGACACCAGAGCAGCACCAAAACCTGTGGGAGGAAGACAGGAAACACAGTTTACAGTGTCCACACAATGTTACCAGTGATGCACTTATGCACACATGCACACGTGGACACATGCACATATGCACACATGCACACATGGACACAGGCACACGTGCACACATGCACACATGCACACATGCACACATGCATACATACACACGTACGCACATGCACACATGGACACAGGCACACATGCACACATGTGCACATGCACACGTGGACACGTGCAAATGTGGACACGTGCACACATGCACATGTGCATGCATGCACACGTGGACACATGCACGCATGCACACGTGGACACAGGCACACATGCCCACATGCACATGTGGACACAGGCACACATGCACACGTGGACACAGGTACACATGCACACATGCACACCCCGCAGTATACACACAGAGCACTACTGAGTTACACTAGTATTACTATCACTATCAGGACTATTAAAGATATTGTTAAAACACACTCACCAGCATGGATGGCCTGCCTTGCTGTAACACCGGAGGGACCTGCAGAAATGAGGAGATTAATGTCAGTGGGCACAACTGTGCCATTGATACTGCATATGATACAGTGCAGTAGTACACCAGTTGTCTTTCACACGTCAGCTGCTGATATTGCCAATATCACACCTGCACAATTACATACTATGTTGACAGCTACATACCACGGACACACCTTACACATGCATAAACTAACAGTGTACAGAACAGTCAAGTGTACATATGGCATATTACCTGCACACTCCATGTCATGCTGCTGTGTGGATCTAGCCTCCATCATGATGCAGGTGTATTGCTGTTGCTGTTCCGGGGCTGGAGCCACAACACTTAGGAGTAGCCCCTCCAGTCTGGTGAGGGGGGGATGTGTGGCCACCCCAACTCCTGTGGCAACCTGTTGCCTGTGGATATCCGACGCACGCTGATGGACATTTCTGATTAAATCACTGCAGTGATGTCGTACCTGCTCATATGTCCTATTATGTGTGCCAATGTCATTTACCCTACGGACAAGGTCTTGCCACAGTGCAGCCCTCTCCTGCTGATTCTGGCTGGTGCGTTAAAACAGTATGTCATAATCCCGCACCAGGCTCTGGTGTATCTCCTCATCTTCTGCTGCAGAGTAGGCGGGATTACGCTGACGTGCTATGTCCCTGGTAGAAATCACAAACAGGATATCAGCAGACTATGTCAGCAATATATGGCACACATACTATACATGATACTCAACTGTAGTGATATAGTACTACTCCCATATGTAGCATGTGTGTGTCTCTTGGTGGATACACAAGTACATGGCCAGATATCAGTGCTCAGCCAACACCAGTGCAACAATACCTGCCACATTCCATACAACATAGTAGCATGCCCCATCAGTCAGCACACTGCGACAGGTCCAATGCACAACCTCACTCTGGGGGTTCATACCAAGGTACTGTATGTGGAACACCATCCACTAGTGTGATCTGGACACAAGTTACTCGGCCTGGATATACATATCCCACCACCACCAGCACAGTAGACTACTTTGATATGTATGTGATTAGACAGTTATTCACTTGTTAGGACTGAGATGGTATCCATGCAGCCCACTGGGCCAGTGGAAGCCACAACCCACACTGCTGACCCCTTTGCGAATGCTTCCCACGGACATCCCAAAGATTGCATGGAACATGCACACACATTTCTAACCCAGACCCTATGCACAAAGGTTAGGCATCCTGTCCGGTGGACCCCAGCCAAAGGCAGATTGTATAACAATAGAAGGAGGCTACTGCAGGACAGAGCAGATTCACATTAAGGGAAGGCATCTGTGGTCAGCACTGGTAATAAGCTACGGTCTCTCATAACAACATACACAGCCTACTCTGGGAGGGAAATGGCCACGAACACTATAGATAACCACAAGGCCTTCTTCAGTTATGTTACACATATGGACCAAATGCCACAGATATGCTCTGAGTTAATACACACCTACTTAACATTCACCGAACACACAGATATTGGCAACATTCTTGCAGACAGGTTCGGTGCACGTATCCCCCCTCCTTCTCCCCCACAAGTAGAAATACTTATCACAGCTGAATGTAACTTCCCTATCATCTCACATGTCCAGGTGAGGGCTGCCCTCAGCAAAGCAGAACACACAGCATCAATGTGACCTGATGGTATCCCTGGATGTGTGCTACGTGAACTCCAAGAGGACATACAACCGCATATAAGACTGATATTTAACCTTGGCCGTACTACAGGATATGTACCTGAACACTGGCATACAGCAACAGTGGTTCCACACAACTAAGGAGGCACCTCTAATGACCCTGGGAACTACCGCACCATAAGCTTAACCAGCCTGGTCTGCAAAGCTATGGAATGATTCAGTATGTGAAGCATATACAGCGATATTGGGTACCTGCAGCCACTTGTTCCCGGCCAGTTTGCCTTTGTGATGGGCTGATCCTGCCTTTTGAAATTGGTTGACCTTTCAAAACAGTCACTACAGCCATTGATGAGGGCAATGCAATCCATACAGCCCACCTGGACTTGCCTAAGGCCTTCAACACAGTACTCCACTCAGGCATCATAGACAAGCTCATTAGCTTACATGTTACTACATATGTCACATGATGGGTTGCACACTGGTTGACATACAGAATCCATAATATCGATATTGTAGGAGCCATGTCAGACTCAATGCCAGTCACATGTGGTATCCCACAGGCCTCTGTCCTAGAACCCCTCTTGTTTTGCATTTATTTCTCAGATGTGAAAGCGAACATGTGCGGGTTGTGGATGGCAAAGTTCCCAGATGACTGCTAACTAAGCGCCATAGTCGTTACACCAGGTGACACACACATCCTACAGACAGGCCTCACTGCAACATAAAACTGCTGCCAGGATCATGGCCTAACACTGAATGACATGTAATGTATAGTCATCCCCTTTTGGTGGAACTACGTGCACACAACATATCACGTGGACATACCTATAGATACAGACCTATGACACATATGGAGGGTTCACAGTATGCAGACTATTAACCTGTTACTTTACATTACCTGTGTTTGTCGCAGCTGGTTGCATTACCGCTACTACTGCTTCCTGCTGCTGCTGGCATGGCTTGCTACTGTCACTGCTGACAGCTTAGACTCAGTGTGTGTACCGTGTGTTGTTGTTTGTGTTTTTTTTTCTCTCTCTCTGTCTCTGTCTGTCTGTCTCTCTCTCTTTTTCTCTCTCTGTCTGCCTCCAGACAGTGCAATGAACGTATTGCATGTGTGGAGTGTGAGTACAGGATGCTTTTGTAGGTATCTGCATAAGTCCATGTGATGGCCTCTGCACAAATTGTAAGCCAGCATTTGCTAATTGCATGCAGTTGTGTACTGATTGCAGTTCTCACTGTGATTTCAGGACAGTGCTATAAAAGGTTATGTGAGATAGGCATTGCCCTTTCAGATTGTAAGGGCGGGGACCATGCTGGTATGCTGTGGAGACTGTTCTGTGAGTGTAAAGGTTAGTATCTCTCTCATGATTCAGGCTGTGTTGTAGATTCACATTTCTCCATTCCTCTCTCCTGTTTCCTGTAGTTATGCACACTGACACCTACAACTATATATATATATATATATATATATATATTTATATATATATATATATATATATATATATATATATATATATATATATATATATGTAAATATACATACATTTATATATGTACATTAACTGACATTATTACCTACTAGCTACCAACTAGCATGGCTGTTTCTGTTCACACACTACTATTATGGAAATCCACTAGTTTTGACAGTAAGTATAAATGACATGCTTTGTGTACTACACATCCTGTATTCCCTTTACATTCATTCCTACTATTACATAAAATATTTATTTTAACACAATGTTCTTGTAAAAGAGTCATGGCTTAGTGGTAGGTCATGCAGACTACTATTTCCAAGGTCCTGGGTTCGGGACTGATAGTGGGATTTTATTTTGCTTTTGAACTGACTACAGGACCTGTCAATCCGAGTGATAAAGGCACTTTTAAGCAGTTGTAACCAGGTTAGCGCTGGTTTGTGCAGAGCTCCCGCATGCGCACTGGCGTTCAGCTACGCGCACACCCCTTACAAGCGCTTAACAGTGCTTACTCTGGCGCACACCCGCGCTATTTTCTTTGAACGAAATTAAAATGGGGAGACAGGAAAGTGGTGAAAAAGGGGTCACAAAGAGGGTAAGACAGTAGGGAAACAAGCTTAGGATTTGCAGGAGGGATGTAGGTAAGGCCCATAGCTGCCCATTTCTTCATCAGCAACAGCTGTGCGTATGTATGTAATTTGGTGTGACATTTGAAACCTTCCACCCCTGAGAGAGGTGTCAGGACAACAATAATACTTGTTGTACAGCCAATTGTAATTGATAGTTTCCATGTCCAGCAGACGTGTGTGCGGAATAGGAAGCTATGTATGGGGCATGATTTTTTTGTGGGTACAGAGTGGCCTTTTTTTTTTTTTTTTTCAGGTGAGAGTGGTATGTCAGGTGAAGGAAGTCGGTATAGCTGGGGAGGTAGGTTGGGTAGGTCAACAGACAAGAAAAACAAGACGTATACAGGGGCGGTGTATGACATGTGTGGGGGGGTTACACAATTGACGGGGATGGATGTTTGGATATCCAGAGCCCATGAGCCCACAGATGGCAACAGTGGAACTGATATCCCCACCCATGGGCAGTTGCCACTGTTCCTTCACTGCCCAGGACGGGGCTGAGCTGGGGGCTGTGTAGGCCGGGCAACAGGCATGCCCGTAAGTTGTGTCACCTGTGCCTCAAGCTGGCATAGGGGCCCAAGAACAGAGTCCCGGATCTCCCTACCCACCACAGTCCGAACGCTACGGAGGATGAGTGGTGGTTCTCCTCCGGCCACACTTGCAGAGGGGGGACAAGCCCCATCCCCTGCAGCGCTTCCACCCGCAGGTGGCACAGGGCCACCGGAGGAGGGTCCAGACTGGGCACTAGTGCCAGGTGCACTCGCCAGCTGAGGTGGGAGAGGTGGTTCTGCTGGAACCCACCTTCCCTGTCATCCTATGTTTTGCATTATGTCATGACAGTTTGGGTTAGTAACATACAATACCATTCGCAATTAGTTGTAAGAGCATGCATTAGTATTCCCATTAACCAAACACCCAGGTATTCACACCATTGAACAGCGAGCATAACACATGCATAATATGAACAGCAATACACAGTCCAACAACATGCAGGGTTGATTGATGGCAACAGGCCATCAGGTTTGGATGTATGAACAGGGCAGATGCATCAACGGACATGCAAATATTTATGATCCAACAGGACAAATGTCCAGGGGTGTTAATTGTGATTGCCCATACCATTTTCACGTGGAATGGGTTATATGTGGTTATAGGGTGGGGTGAATAAAATAATATTAACACCTTCGAATACCAATACATATGCTGTACATTTCTAATAGCTGCAGATATATACACACTACTGTTCTAACTACAGTTTCCTATATGATAACTACTTCAATTTGGTGATAGGACTGTTACTGCTACATCAATATACATTTTATTGTTCTTCATACACATTCATATCTGGCTTTGTTCAGCTACATCATCCTGCTACATTTGCTTTATATAGCTATAGACAACTGTGGATGTTTGGTATGTCAGACAATCACACTATCTGCATATTGCAGACTGAGAGCAACATATCCAGATTTTGGGATACACATTCCAGCTGCAGCAACACTTTGAACACATTTCGCTGTTTGGTTCTGCTTCTCACATTCATTTCATTCTGTACTGACTGCAGTATACTTTATTCAGGGGTTATTACTACTTTATTGGTGGATTCATAACTCTTTCTCACACTCTCTCACTTGTTTTCATTTTACTATTCAGGATGGTACTTACTTCTAGGCTTTATTGACATGTTTTACCTGTAGTTTTTACAATCCTTTCCAGCAGTCTCACTTCTGTCATGTTTCAGTATTTCAACAGGGGTATATTTCACACATGTGATTTGCTCATCTTCTGCAGCTGTACTTTTCAGCCTGCTGCAGGTTGTGTACTATTATATTACAGGTGGGGCATCTTTATTTCAGACTTTATTTCAGACATTTTCATTTTTCTATTTGGATTACAGACTGCAACACACTTTTGTAATCAAGCAATACTTGCAAACACTCTTAAACTGTTACTTGCACATTTTATTACTTAGTGACTACACTGCACTCTTTTGCTAACTGTCATACTTTTATATTTCTTTACAGTTACTGGGAGAGGATTACTGACCTGCCTGGTGGCGCAACTGCACCAGCCTATCACCATAGGCTCTGCAGTTCGCAGAACGGACACCTGCAGCTGTAATATAAATGAAGTAATATTGGAATACACATCTCCATAATATCAGCTAGTTTAATTTCTTACATACATAATTACATGTAACTTACTCAGTAGTGGGGCGTTGGGCATTTGCCGGGCCTCCTGGATCCAAAGGTTCAATTGGTCCTGCTTGCATCTCTTCAGGTCCGCATGGTGGTGACGGACCTGCTCACCAGTCCTTGGAATCCCTGTGGCACTGGTGAGATCATGAGCCAACCGGTCCCACGCCTCAGCCCTATATGCTCCCCACAGGACCTGGCCCTGCATGAGTTGGGCCTCATGATTGTGGACTAGGAGCCAGACCATGTATCTGGACTCCTCAACGCCCCACCTCTGTTCTCGAAAGCAACTACCCTCACCTACCCCTGACATTCTGGCTGCAAGTTAGTTCTACAATCGTTTATGCTGTGTATTCCCGCCTATGGGGCTTATATATGCCGTTTTTCCCACACATATCTATGATTGGCCATTTTGGAATTGTATCAACTTTACAAAACCTGCTTTGTCATGCTCCACTTTGTATTCATTCGTATATATTTGCTATTACTGCATTTCTAGGTACTGCTGTCATGGCTTAGTGGTTCAGTCCGTTAACTATTGTGCATAGTATCCTGGGTTCGAACCTGGCCACTACTTTTAATTTTTTATGACTGTCTAGACAGGCTAGGGGGTGTGTCTGTGTAAAGGCAGTTTTGATACAGCTTGCTCAACGTTGCACGTCAGTTAGCTTGTTGGCGCAATGCGCAGCTCGGCGCAAACGGGGTACGCTGGTTTACACTTCATTTGGCTGTTAGCACGCATATTACGCTCAGCTCAGCTAGGGGCACACAGTTCCAGCGTGTTAAACCACTGCTCACCTACGGGCAGATGCACTCACCTTGTTAAACTGTAGCTCAGCTATAGGCATATCTCGCAATTTTTATTGTTTTGTTATCTCACATTTCTTCAAAATAAATGGACTATTTCATTACATTTTACATAAACTATGATTTTATATGTGTACATATTTGTCAGGGACTTGTTTCATGCTTATTTTACTAAAAATAAAAATTGATGTTGTGGGGGCTCGAACCATGAATGCCTACGCTTCAGCTAATGTCTCTACCGCTACGCTATTGCTTCTTGGCTTATTTTACATATTTAGTTCTTATATCCTTTTCCACTGACTGCTAACTGTGGCTAAGCTACAGGCACGCCCACGCAAACGAGCGCACTCATGGGCAAACATCTTTACGATTTAAAAAAAATATATAACATGTTCATTTATATATTTTATGTTCATAGTCTGTGGGGGCATGTGTTGTTTTGTGTTTATTCACATTTCCATGGCCTCTGTCGTGGGTGTTTACTTTGGGCAATTTTACTCTTCTGGGGGTGTGTCCGCTTGCAGGGCTCGGCCTACGGACACGCCCCCTACTGTCTTCCACAGACTGTGTTAGCCTTAGGTGTGATTCAGCATGCCCTCATGCATATGCATGACATGCTGACTTCACACCGTTTAACTGCAGCCTCCGTGTAAGCCATGTATCTCTTACACGGAGGCTTCGTGAATCCTGCCCTTAGTCTTGGACAACAATTTACAATATTTACAAAAACCACAATAGGTACTTCCCACTATATTACCAACTTCTTGAGAAATCACTTGATTGCCCTTTTTAAAAGCTGAAAAATGTTGCCCTAAAGATTTTCCTTTTCTGTATCCAAAACTACACTCATCCTGAACTACTTGTGTGAAAAAGGGATCTGAATGTAAAACATTCCAATATTTAAAAATAGTATCTTTGATGTGAAAGGTGTTTGTACCATAGGTAGTAATAAATCTAACCTTATTATTACCAGACCTAACAAATGGCTCTCTATCCAACAACATTTGTGTTCTATCAACATTTTTTGATTGTCTGTATACTCTATCATTGTTTTGTTATAACCTCTTTTAATGAATCTCGTTGTCAAATTTAAAGCCTGTGTGTCAAACATAGATTCATTGGAGCAAATTCTCCTAACTCATTGGAGTTGTGACCCTGGTATATTGTGGATTGTGTGGCGGGGGTGAGAGCTGTCGGCACATAAAAAGGCATTCTTGGAAAATGTTTTTCTGTACAGGCCAGTACTTATAGTACCATCCATTGCCTTGCTAACCTTGACATCCAGAAAATCAACTTCCGTAGGGTTTATACCCCCAGTAAATGTAATACGACAAATATTGTGATTAAGATATGTCACAAATGAATGCCAATCAGCCTGTTCACTCCCCCACACACAACCCAACAATCATCAAGATATCTGCGCCACATTAATAGCTTAGTTTTAAAACATGATGGAGCTGTGTAAATGTACTGAACCTCAAAATACCCCATAAACAGGTTTGCATAAATCGGAGCAAAGGTTGACCCCATAGCCGTACCCTTTAGCTGTAAATACCATTGGTTCTCAAATTGAAAATCATTGTGTTCTAACACCAATTTTAACAGATGTAACAAAAATTCACATTCTTCTTCCTTGATTAATCTAGACTGTTCCATCCAACATTGTATAGCCCTCATTCCTCCTTCATGCGGTATGCTCATATACAAAGATTGGACAATGTCCCCAAATGGGCTGCGAGAGGAACCTGTAGATTATCCATCAAAAGTAGGAACTGCGTAGTGTCCTGAACCCTAGCTGTAACCAATGGAAGGAGCTGTTTTAACTTGTATTCTAAATATTCGGACAATGGTTCAATTAATGAACCTCTGCCCGCCACAATCGGGTGCCCAGGTGAATTATTAAGTGACTTGTGAATTTTGGGAACCAAATAAAAATACTGAGGTGCAGGTACATCAACTTTCAACTGGGTCAACAAAGAGGCTGACATCACACCTTGATCCTTAGCCCTATCAAGAAACATATCTATCTAATTTTTATAATCTTGTGTAGGGTTAGTAGATATAACTGAATAAAAACATTATCAGATAGTTGTCACCTGGCCTCTTGTATATAATGTTCCTTATCCCATATGACCACTGCTCCACCCTTATCAGCTCCTACTGTAACTATATGTGTGTTTTGTGTCAGAGATTTAACAGCCTCTCTCACAGAGTCAGATTATCAGTAAATGGTCGAAAAATCTGTGATTGGTTGGTATGTAAATCTTTCAAAACTAACTGCTCAAAAGTTTTAATAGTGCTATGTTAAGGAGGAACAAATTCTGATTTTTTAAAATGGAAACCCACTTCATCAGTTTGTCTCAAACCTCCTTCCTTATGAGCAAAAAAGTATTTAAGATTTAAATTTCTGCAAAAACTTTGCACATCTTTTATTACATCATAATGAGACACATAAAAAGATGGCACAAATCCCAAACCTTTATTTAACATGCTAAGTTCACTGGATGTGAAAGTGTAAGATGTTAAATTCATAACTAAGTTATTAACATCATTAATATCATGGTTAGCATCAAAGTTAGGGATAGTGTCCATTACTGTTGCAGGCTGTCCTGGAATATCTTCTCTATGGGCATTCTCTTCTCTATGGGCATTTCTGCGATGTTTGCGACCTGCTCTCCTAAAGGGGCTCTGTGTCGCTTAGAGGCAGGTGAAGTAGAAGCTGTCATCTCCCCTCCTTCAGGTTCCGTATCAGTATTACAAAAACTTGAAGAAAACTCTGAGGCACTGGATGAATTGTCAGTTCTCCTAAGAATAGACTTCACCCGTTTTCTTTAGGATCTAACAATACTTTTATTTTCAGAGAATCGTACCCCTTGTCTCTGTTTTTTCCAAGAGTAAACCGTAGCTGATTTGAAATCATTAACATCCCTCTAATATTTATTCATTTTTCTCTTACGTAAATCATTGTCATATTTGTCAATGTCAGCCACAAATTGTACATACAATTCTTGATATTTGGCAGTGTTTATATATTCCTTGATATGCTCATGGCAAGCATCAAGCTTTAACAAAAGATCCGGTAGTTGCTTTTCATAGTACTCAACCAGCAGCTGAATAAACATATCGGAAGCCGTTTGTTGTATGGCCCTCCATTTTTTCATAAATTCTTCATCCGCACTGCCTAATCCTGGTTCCACATAGACTCTAAGCCCCCTCGGAGCTATTGGGCTAACAAATAAACCTTAAGAAGCTTACAATGCCACACATATGAACTCACAATGCCACACATATGAACGTACCTTTTTGGAAGATTCTGTCAATTGCCCAAACAAATCTTGCAAGTCCGACTGATCTGCTTCATAACTCATACCTGCCGTTTGTCTCGATTTAGATGCAACAGTAAATAAAGAACAATCATCCTTATCCGCTGCCAATTTGCCCAAATAAGCCCTGAAATCCGGACCAACTGCCATATTTATGCAGAAAACTGTGTTTTCCCACTTCGATCCAAACAATCCGCTGCCTCAAATGACTGTTGACATAAAATTCACCTCCAGAATAACATCAGGCCCATCTGACTTGATAAGCTCCAAAAGTACGTACAGGCACTCAAATAGTATACATAAATCCCAAAAAAAGAGATGGTGCACGCGACTGTACATAAACTGGTGCACAAAGTAAATCCACATAAATCCCCAACAAGTTCTCCAGCACTCAGTAAAAAGGATGAAAGACAGCTGCTATTTAGAAAAGTTTATTGTAGCACAGTCTGCAACAAAATACACAGACCGGTTTCGCCAAAAGCGTCATCAGTGTGTAACTAAATGGGCAGAAACCCGGATATAAATACGTGAACAAACAACAGGCAGCAAATATTTAAAGGTGTAGACAAACAACAAATATATAAACACTAGTTTCCTCACTTATAATACAAAAAACATTGTGTTTAAAATACTAAATAAATACTATATTCCCTCTCTCAAAAACAATCTAATATCTAAACCTGATACAAGGGGTACGATTCTCTGAAAATAAAAGTATTGTTAGATCCAAAAGAAAATGGGTGAAGTCTATTCTTAGGAGAACTGACAATTCATCCAGTGTCTCAGAGTTTTCTTCGAGTTTTTCTAATACTGATATGGAACCTGAAGCAGGAGAGATGACAGTTTCTACTTCACCTGCCTCTAAGTGACACAGAGACCCTTTAGGAGGGCAGGTCGCAAACATCGCAGAAATGCCCATAGAGAAGAGAATGCCCATAGAGAAGATATTCCAGGACAGCCTGTACCAGTAATGGACACTATCCCTAACTTTGATGTTAACCATGATATTAATGATGTTAATAACTTAGTTATAAACTTAACATCTTACACTTTCACATCCAGTGAACTTTGTGTGTTAAATAAAGGTTTGGGATTTGTGCCATCTTTTTATGTGTCTCATTATTATGTAATAAAAGATGTGAAGAGTTTTTGGAGAAATTTAAATCTTAAATACATTTTTGCTCATAAGGAAGGAGGTTTGAGACAAACTGATGAAGTGGGTTTCCATTTTAAAAAATCAGAATTTGTTCCTCCGTACCATAGCACTATTAAAACCTTTGAGCAGTTGGTTTTGAAAGATTTACATACCAACCAATCACAGATTTTTTTGACCATTTACTGATAATCTGACTCTATCTGTGAGAGAGGCTGTTAAATCTCTGACACAAAACACACATATAGTTACAGTAGGAGCTGATAAGGGTGGAGCAGTGGTCATATGGGATAAGGAGCATTATATATAAGAGGCCAGGTGACAATTATCTGATAATGTTTTTATTCAGTTATATCTACTAACCCTACACAAGATTATAAAAATGAGATAGATATGTTTCTTGATAGGGCTAAGGATCAAGGATGATGTCAGCCTCTTTGTTGACCCAGTTGAAAGTTGATGTACCTGCACCTCAGTATTTTTATTTGGTTCCCAAAATTCACAAGTCATTTAATAATTCACCTGGGCGCCCCATTGTGGTGGGCAGAGGTTCATTAATTGAACCATTGTCCGAATATTTAGAATACAAGTTAAAACAGCTCCTTCCATTGGTTTTAGCTAGGGTTCGGGACACTACACAGTTCCTACTTTTGATGGATAATGTACAGGTTCCTCTCGCAGCCCATTTGGGGACATTAGATGCCCAATCTTTGTTTATGAGCATACCTCATGGAGGAGGAATGAGGGCTATACAATATTGGATGGAACAGTCTAGATTAATCAAGGAAGAAGAATGTGAATTTTTGTTACATCTGTTAAAATTGGTGTTAGAACACAATGATTTTCAATTTGAGAACCAATGGCATTTACAGCTAAAAGATACGGCTATGGGGGCAACCTTTGCCTCGATTTATGCAGACCTGTTTATGGGGTATTTTGAGGTTCAGTACATTTACACAGCTCCATCATGTTTTAAAACTAAGCTATTAATGTGACGTAGATATCTTGATGATTGTTGGGTTGTGTGGGGGGTGAACAGGCTGATTGGCATTCATTTGTGACATATCTTAATCATAATATTTATGGTATTACATTTACTGGGGGTATAAACCCTACAGAAGTTTATTTTCTGGATGTCAAGGTTAGCAAGGCAATGGATGGTACTATAATTACTGGCCTGTACAGGAAACCATTTTCCAAGAATGCCTTTTTATGTGCCGACAGCTGTCACCCCTGCCACACAATCCACAATATACCAGGGTCACAATTCCAATGAGTTAGGAGAAATTGCTGCAATGAATCTATGTTTGACACACAGGCTTTAGATTTGACAACCAGATTCATTAAAAGAGGTTATAACAAAACAATGATAGATAGAGTATACAGACAATCAAAAAATGTTGATAGAACACAAATGTTGTTGGATAGAGAGCCATCTGTTAGGTCTGGTAATAATAAGGTTAGATTTATTACTACCTATGGTACAAACACCTTTCACATCAAATATACTATTTCTAAATATTGGCATGTTTTACATTCAGATCCCTTTTTCACACAAGTAGTTCAGGATGAGTGTAGTTTTGGATATAGAAAAGGAAAATCTTTAGGGCAACATTTTTCAGCTTTTAAAAGGGCAATCAAGTGATTTCTCAAGAAGTTAGTATTATAGTGAGAAGTACCTATTGTGGTTTTTGTACATATTGTAAATTAATGTCCAAGACTTAGGGCAGGATTCACGAAGGCTTGCATAGAGTGTAAGAGACGTGCAATACTCCATGCAAGCCTTGCGATCCAGGAACAGCCCTAAACTCTGTGTAAGAGACCAGCTAAAACGTCTCTTACACGGACTGGGCGTGGACATGCTAAATACCTCACTTGCAGCTGAAAGGTATGCAAATGAGGTATATTAGCGATCCACGAAGCAGAAACCAGTCCATGTAAGAGACGTTTTAGCTGCAGAAATATACTCAGTTGACAACTGAGTACGTTTCTGCAAATTCCACAACGGAGCCATGTCAGCTCCAAAAAAAGGATGCATATGACTCAGGCAGCATGCCAGTGGCCAAATATGTGGCCATTGGCAATATAACCCAATGCCAAAATATTAAAAATATCATTTTTTTTCGGCCGATGTTTAAACCCAGCGCAGCCCCACGCAAACGGGCTGCGCTGTATAAAATCATAAAAAAGAAGGTTATAAACCCACAAATGTGGGTTTCATGCAATACATGGAATGACAATGCAGGGACCAGCAGACCAAAAACAACATGGCCACCGTGTAGTGGTTGCTAAGGGGGGAAGCTGAGTCTAAGACATGTAACTAAGCATTAGTAGGCAATCTCATGTAAATGAGGGTTAGGATACTGAATCTCACAGTCACATAGCAAATGAGCACAGTCTGAGTAGTGTAAGAGATACATAAGGGGGAGGAATAGAGTAGGAGATAGGTGACATCACAGGGGGGAATGGTAGAAAGAAATGCAGTTCATTGGAGGCTAGTGTAACATGACAGATGAGAGACACAGATCATGAAAAGAGGTGTGCCACTAGATAAGTCATGGAAAGTCAAGAAATGGAAGGTGTACACTGTTACTTACACCAAAATTTCTTGCTGGGCGTGCACGCGTGCCATGAAGTGCGAGTAGGGCAGTGTGCGCACGTGTAAGGCAGACTGAGCATGTGGGAGCGTGTTGGGAGATTTTTAACACTGTTTGCGCGGGTGTGCGCACGTGTAGGGCAGGCTGAGTATGTTGGAGGCTGTTGGCAGACGTGTAACAGTGTTTGCGCGGGTGTACGCGCATATTAACCCGAATAAGTAGATTCTGAACCGTGTAAGCATGTGTGCGTGCTTGTAAGCCACTGTGAGCGTGTTTCTGCTGGTATGCACGTTGCTCCCCCCTGAGGAAACAGAGAGGAAAAAGGAAGCAACAGAATTAATAGGAAGCTAGCAGGGTTAACTGCTGAAGCTAGCAGGTGAAAACAATTAGAAGCAGGCAATTACACAGGCAGAATAGTAGCCCAGCCCAGCACTTAAAACTCTGCAAACAGTAGTGCAGGATGTTTCTCTTAAGAGACACTGCAAGACAGGAGTAAGCTAATAGAAGTGAAAACTGAAAAAGCTTAACTCAGAGCAGAAATGTTAGGGGCTGCCATAGCTGTCATAATGAGACATAGGCAACTTGCTGAGGGTGGTGACAATGCAGATGGTGCCAGACAATCCACAGTGAGGAGACGGGGAAGAGTGTGCAGGCCCAGGGTCACCTACCATGGGTTACATGAGCTGGAGATAGTAGAGCGCTATAGAGTGGACAGAGAGCTCCTGCAGCAAATTGTTGAGCTGTGCAGGCCACGCCTCACACACAGAACCAACAGAGGGGGAACCCATCCCAGTGGAAACCAAGGTATGTGTTGGTTTGTGCAGAGCTCCCGCATGCGCACTGGCGTTCAGCTACGCGCACACCCCTTACAAGCGCTTAACAGTGCTTACTCTGGCGCACACCCGCGCTATTTTCTTTGAACGAAATTAAAATGGGGAGACAGGAAAGTGGTGAAAAAGGGGTCACAAAGAGGGTAAGACAGTAGGGAAACAAGCTTGGGATTTGCAGGAGGGATGTAGGTAAGGCCCATAGCTGCCCATTTCTTCATCAGCAACAGCTGTGCGTATGTATGTAATTTGGTGTGACATTTGAAACCTTCCACCCCTGAGAGAGGTGTCAGGACAACAATAATACTTGTTGTACAGCCAATTGTAATTGATAGTTTCCATGTCCAGCAGACGTGTGTGCGGAATAGGAAGCTATGTATGGGGCATGATTTTTTTGTGGGTACAGAGTGGCCTTTTTTTTTTTTTTTTTTTCAGGTGAGAGTGGTATGTCAGGTGAAGGAAGTTGGTATAGCTGGGGAGGTAGGTTGGGTAGGTCAACAGACAAGACAAACAAGACGTATACAGGGGCGGTGTATGACACGTGTGGGGGGGTTACACAATTGACGGGGATGGATGTTTGGATATCCAGAGCCCATGAGCCCACAGATGGCAACAGTGGAACTGATATCCCCACCCATGGGCAGTTGCCACTTTTCCTTCACTGCCCAGGATGGGGCTGAGCTGGGGGCTGTGTAGGCCGGGCAACAGGCATGCCTGTAAGTTGTGTCACCTGTGCCTCAAGCTGGCATAGGGGCCCAAGAACAGAGTCCCGGATCTCCCTACCCACCACAGTCCGGACGCTACGGAGGATGAGTGGTGGTTCTCCTCCGGCCACACTTGCAGAGGGGGGACAAGCCCCATCCCCTGCAGCGCTTCCACCCGCAGGTGGCACAGGGCCACCGGAGGAGGGTCCAGACTGGGCACTAGTGCCAGGTGCACTCGCCAGCTGAGGTGGGAGAGGTGGTTCTGCTGGAACCCACCTTCCCTGTCATCCTATGTTTTGCATTATGTCATGACAGTTTGGTTTAGTAACATACAATACCATTCGCAATTAGTTGTAAGAGCATGCATTAGTATTCCCATTAACCAAACACCCAGGTATTCACACCATTGAACAGCGAGCATAACACATGCATAATATGAACAGCAATACACAGTCCAACAACATGCAGGGTTGATTGATGGCAACAGGCCATCAGGTTTGGATGTATGAACAGGGCAGATGCATCAACGGACATGCAAATATTTATGATCCAACAGGACAAATGTCCAGGGGTGTTAATTGTGATTGCCCATACCATTTTCACGTGGAATGGGTTATATGTGGTTATAGGGTGGGGTGAATAAAATAATATTAACACCTTCGAATACCAATACATATGCTGTACATTTCTAATAGCTGCAGATATATACACACTACTGTTCTAACTACAGTTTCCTATATGATAACTACTTCAATTTGGTGATAGGACTGTTACTGCTACATCAATATACATTTTATTGTTCTTCATACACATTCATATCTGGCTTTGTTCAGCTACATCATCCTGCTACATTTGCTTTATATAGCTATAGACAACTGTGGATGTTTGGTATGTCAGACAATCACACTATCTGCATATTGCAGACTGAGAGCAACATATCCAGATTTTGGGATACACATTCCAGCTGCAGCAACACTTTGAACACATTTCGCTGTTTGGTTCTGCTTCTCACATTCATTTTATTCTGTACTGACTGCAGTATACTTTATTCAGGGGTTATTACTACTTTATTGGTGGATTCATAACTCTTTCTCACACTCTCTCACTTGTTTTCATTTTACTATTCAGGATGGTACTTACTTCTAGGCTTTATTGACATGTTTTACCTGTAGTTTTTACAATCCTTTCCAGCAGTCTCACTTCTGTCATGTTTCAGTATTTCAACAGGGGTATATTTCACACATGTGATTTGCTCATCTTCTGCAGCTGTACTTTTCAGCCTGCTGCAGGTTGTGTACTATTATATTACAGGTGGGGCATCTTTATTTCAGACTTTATTTCAGACATTTTCATTTTTCTATTTGGATTACAGACTGCAACACACTTTTGTAATCAAGCAATACTTGCAAACACTCTTACACTGTTACTTGCACATTTTATTACTTAGTGACTACACTGCACTCTTTTGCTAACTGTCATACTTTTATATTTCTTTACAGTTACTGGGAGAGGATTACTGACCTGCCTGGTGGCGCAACTGCACCAGCTTATCACCATAGGCTCTGCAGTTCGCAGAACGGACACCTGCAGCTGTAATATAAATGAAGTAATATTGGAATACACATCTCCATAATATCAGCTAGTTTAATTTCTTACATACATAATTACATGTAACTTACTCAGTAGTGGGGCGTTGGGCATTTGCCGGGCCTCCTGGATCCAAAGGTTCAATTGGTCCTGCTTGCGTCTCTTCAGGTCCGCATGGTGGTGACGGACCTGCTCACCAGTCCTTGGAATCCCTGTGGCACTGGTGAGATCATGAGCCAACCGGTCCCACGCTTCAGCCCTATATGCTCCCCACAGGACCTGGCCCTGCATGAGTTGGGCCTCATGATTGTGGACTAGGAGCCAGACCATGTATCTGGACTCCTCAACGCCCCACCTCTGTTCTCGAAAGCAACTACCCTCACCTACCCCTGACATTCTGGCTGCAAGTTAGTTCTACAATCGTTTATGCTGTGTATTCCCGCCTATGGGGCTTATATATGCCGTTTTTCCCGCACATATCTATGATTGGCCATTTTGGAATTGTATCAACTTTACAAAACCTGCTTTGTCATGCTCCACTTTGTATTCATTCGTATATATTTGCTATTACTGCATTTCTAGGTACTGCTGTCATGGCTTAGTGGTTCAGTCTGTTAACTATTGTGCATAGTATCCTGGGTTCGAACCTGGCCACTACTTTTAATTTTTTATGACTGTCTAGACAGGCTAGGGGGTGTGTCTGTGTAAAGGCAGTTTTGATACAGCTTGCTCAACGTTGCACGTCAGTTAGCTTGTTGGCGCGATGCGCAGCTCGGCGCAAATGGGGTACGCTGGTTTACACTTCATTTGGCTGTTAGCACGCATATTACGCTCAGCTCAGCTAGGGGCACACAGTTCCAGCGTGTTAAACCACTGCTCACCTACGGGCACTCATTTTACATCTGTTAAACCACTGCTCACCTACGGGCACTCATTTTACACCTGTTAAACCACTGCTCACCTACGGGCAGATGCACTCACCTTGTTAAACTGTAGCTCAGCTATAGGCGCATCTCGCAATTTTTATTGTTTTGTTATCTCACATTTCTTCAAAATAAATGGACTATTTCATTACATTTTACATAAACTATGATTTTATATGTGTACATATTTGTCAGGGACTTGTTTCATGCTTATTTTACTAAAAATAAAAATTGATGTTGTGGGGGCTCGAACCATGAATGCCTGAGCTTCAGCTAATGTCTCTACCGCTATGCTATTGCTTCTTGGCTTATTTTACATATTTAGTTCTTATATCCTTTTCCACTGACTGCTAACTGTGGCTAAGCTACAGGCACGCCCGCGCAAACGAGCGCACTCATGGGCAAACATCTTTACGATTTAAAAAAAATATATAACATGTTCATTTATATATTTTATGTTCATAGTCTGTGGGGGCATGTGTTGTTTTGTGTTTATTCACATTTCCATGGCCTCTGTCGTGGGTGTTTACTTTGGGCAATTTTACTCTTCTGGGGGTGTGTCCGCTTGCAGGGCTCGGCCTACGGACACGCCCCCTACTGTCTTCCACAGACTGTGTTAGCCTTAGGTGTGATTCAGCATGCCCTCATGCATATGCATGACATGCTGACTTCACACCGTTTAACTGCAACCTCCGTGTAAGCCATGTATCTCTTACACGGAGGCTTCGTGAATCCTGCCCTTAGTCTTGGACAACAATTTACAATATTTACAAAAACCACAATAGGTACTTCCCACTATATTACCAACTTCTTGAGAAATCACTTGATTGCCCTTTTTAAAAGCTGAAAAATGTTGCCCTAAAGATTTTCCTTTTCTGTATCCAAAACTACACTCATCCTGAACTACTTGTGTGAAAAAGGGATCTGAATGTAAAACATTCCAATATTTAAAAATAGTATCTTTGATGTGAAAGGTGTTTGTACCATAGGTAGTAATAAATCTAACCTTATTATTACCAGACCTAACAAATGGCTCTCTATCCAACAACATTTGTGTTCTATCAACATTTTTTGATTGTCTGTATACTCTATCATTGTTTTGTTATAACCTCTTTTAATGAATCTCGTTGTCAAATTTAAAGCCTGTGTGTCAAACATAGATTCACTGGAGCAAATTCTCCTAACTCATTGGAGTTGTGACCCTGGTATATTGTGGATTGTGTGGCGGGGGTGAGAGCTGTCGGCACATAAAAAGGTATTCTTGGAAAATGTTTTTCTGTACAGGCCAGTACTTATAGTACCATCCATTGCCTTGCTAACCTTGACATCCAGAAAATCAACTTCCGTAGGGTTTATACCCCCAGTAAATGTAATACGACAAATATTGTGATTAAGATATGTCACAAATGAATGCCAATCAGCCTGTTCACCCCCCCCACACACAACCCAACAATCATCAAGATATCTGCGCCACATTAATAGCTTAGTTTTAAAACATGATGGAGCTGTGTAAATGTACTGAACCTCAAAATACCCCATAAACAGGTTTGCATAAATCGGAGCAAAGGTTGACCCCATAGCCGTACCCTTTAGCTGTAAATACCATTGGTTCTCAAATTGAAAATCATTGTGTTCTAACACCAATTTTAACAGATGTAACAAAAATTCACATTCTTCTTCCTTGATTAATCTAGACTGTTCCATCCAACATTGTATAGCCCTCATTCCTCCTTCATGCGGTATGCTCATATACAAAGATTGGACATCTAATGTCCCCAAATGGGCTGTGAGAGGAACCTGTAGATTATCCATCAAAAGTAGGAACTGCGTAGTGTCCTGAACCCTAGCTGTAACCAATGGAAGGAGCTGTTTTAACTTGTATTCTAAATATTCGGACAATGGTTCAATTAATGAACCTCTGCCCGCCACAATGGGGCGCCCAGGTGAATTATTAAGTGACTTGTGAATTTTGCGAACCAAATAAAAATACTGAGGTGCAGGTACATCAACTTTCAACTGGGTCAACAAAGAGGCTGACATCACACCTTGATCCTTAGCCCTATCAAGAAACATATCTATCTAATTTTTATAATCTTGTGTAGGGTTAGTAGATATAACTGAATAAAAACATTATCAGATAGTTGTCACCTGGCCTCTTGTATATAATGCTCCTTATCCCATATGACCACTGCTCCACCCTTATCAGCTCCTACTGTAACTATATGTGTGTTTTGTGTCAGAGATTTAACAGCCTCTCTCACAGAGTCAGATTATCAGTAAATGGTCGAAAAATCTGTGATTGGTTGGTATGTAAATCTTTCAAAACTAACTGCTCAAAAGTTTTAATAGTGCTATGTTAAGGAGGAACAAATTCTGATTTTTTAAAATGGAAACCCACTTCATCAGTTTGTCTCAAACCTCCTTCCTTATGAGCAAAAAAGTATTTAAGATTTAAATTTCTGCAAAAACTTTGCACATCTTTTATTACATCATAATGAGACACATAAAAAGATGGCACAAATCCCAAACCTTTATTTAACATGCTAAGTTCACTGGATGTGAAAGTGTAAGATGTTAAATTCATAACTAAGTTATTAACATCAATATCATGGTTAGCATCAAAGTTAGGGATAGTGTCCATTACTGTTGCAGGCTGTCCTGGAATATCTTCTCTATGGGCATTCTCTTCTCTATGGGCATTTCTGCGATGTTTGCGACCTGCTCTCCTAAAGGGGCTCTGTGTCGCTTAGAGGCAGGTGAAGTAGAAGCTGTCATCTCCCCTCCTTCAGGTTCCGTATCAGTATTACAAAAACTTGAAGAAAACTCTGAGGCACTGGATGAATTGTCAGTTCTCCTAAGAATAGACTTCACCCGTTTTCTTTAGGATCTAACAATACTTTTATTTTCAGAGAATCGTACCCCTTGTCTCTGTTTTTTCCAAGAGTAAACCGTAGCTGATTTGAAATCATTAACATCCCTCTGATATTTATTCATTTTTCTCTTACATAAATCATTGTCATATTTGTCAATGTCAGCCACAAATTGTACATACAATTCTTGATATTTGGCAGTGTTAATATATTCCTCGATATGCTCATGGCAAGCATCAAGCTTTAACAAAAGATCCGGTAGTTGCTTTTCATAGTACTCAACCAGCAGCTGAATAAACATATCGGAAGCCGTTTGTTGTATGGCCCTCCATTTTTTCATAAATTCTTCATCCGCACTGCCTAATCCTGGTTCCACATAGACTCTAAGCCCCCTCGGAGCTATTGGGCTAACAAATAAACCTTAAGAAGCTTACAATGCCACACATATGAACTCACAATGCCACACATATGAACGTACCTTTTTGGAAGATTCTGTCAATTGCCCAAACAAATCTTGCAAGTCCGACTGATCTGCTTCATAACTCATACCTGCCGTTTGTCTCGATTTAGATGCAACAGTAAATAAAGAACAATCATCCTTATCCGCTGCCAATTTGCCCAAATAAGCCCTGAAATCCGGACCAACTGCCATATTTATGCAGAAAACTGTGTTTTCCCACTTCGATCCAAACAATCCGCTGCCTCAAATGACTGTTGACATAAAATTCACCTCCAGAATAACATCAGGCCCATCTGACTTGATAAGCTCCAAAAGTACGTACAGGCACTCAAATAGTATACATAAATCCCAAAAAAAGAGATGGTGCACGCGACTGTACATAAACTGGTGCACAAAGTAAATCCACATAAATCCCCAACAAGTTCTCCAGCACTCAGTAAAAAGGATGAAAGACAGCTGCTATTTAGAAAAGTTTATTGTAGCACAGTCTGCAACAAAATACACAGACCGGTTTCGCCAAAAGCGCCATCAGTGTGTAACTAAATGGGCAGAAACCCGGATATAAATACGTGAACAAACAACAGGCAGCAAATATTTAAAGGTGTAGACAAACAACAAATATATAAACACTAGTTTCCTCACTTATAATACAAAAAACATTGTGTTTAAAATACTAAATAAATACTATATATTCCCTCCGTCAAAAACAATCTAATATCTAAACCTGATACAAGGGGTACGATTCTCTGAAAATAAAAGTATTGTTAGATCCAAAAGAAAATGGGTGAAGTCTATTCTTAGGAGAACTGACAATTCATCCAGTGTCTCAGAGTTTTCTTCGAGTTTTTCTAATACTGATATGGAACCTGAAGCAGGAGAGATGACAGTTTCTACTTCACCTGCCTCTAAGTGACACAGAGCCCCTTTAGGAGGGCAGGTCGCAAACATCGCAGAAATGCCCATAGAGAAGAGAATGCCCATAGAGAAGATATTCCAGGACAGCCTGTACCAGTAATGGACACTATCCCTAACTTTGATGTTAACCATGATATTAATGATGTTAATAACTTAGTTATAAACTTAACATCTTACACTTTCACATCCAGTGAACTTTGTGTGTTAAATAAAGGTTTGGGATTTGTGCCATCTTTTTATGTGTGTCATTATTATGTAATAAAAGATGTGAAGAGTTTTTGGAGAAATTTAAATCTTAAATACATTTTTGCTCATAAGGAAGGAGGTTTGAGACAAACTGATGAAGTGGGTTTCCATTTTAAAAAATCAGAATTTGTTCCTCCGTACCATAGCACTATTAAAACCTTTGAGCAGTTGGTTTTGAAAGATTTACATACCAACCAATCACAGATTTTTTGACCATTTACTGATAATCTGACTCTATCTGTGAGAGAGGCTGTTAAATCTCTGACACAAAACACACATATAGTTACAGTAGGAGCTGATAAGGGTGGAGCAGTGGTCATATGGGATAAGGAGCATTATATACAAGAGGCCAGGTGACAATTATCTGATAATGTTTTTATTCAGTTATATCTACTAACCCTACACAAGATTATAAAAATGAGATAGATATGTTTCTTGATAGGGCTAAGGATCAAGGAGTGATGTCAGCCTCTTTGTTGACCCAGTTGAAAGTTGATGTACCTGCACCTCAGTATTTTTATTTGGTTCCCAAAATTCACAAGTCATTTAATAATTCACCTGGGCGCCCCATTGTGGTGGGCAGGGGTTCATTAATTGAACCATTATCCGAATATTTAGAATACAAGTTAAAACAGCTCCTTCCATTGGTTACAGCTAGGGTTCGGGACACTACGCAGTTCCTACTTTTGATGGATAATGTACAGGTTCCTCTCGCAGCCCATTTGGGGACATTAGATGCCCAATCTTTGTTTACGAGCATACCTCATGGAGGAGGAATGAGGGCTATACAATATTGGATGGAACAGTCTAGATTAATCAAGGAAGAAGAATGTGAATTTTTGTTACATCTGTTAAAATTGGTGTTAGAACACAATGATTTTCAATTTGAGAACCAATGGCATTTACAGCTAAAAGATACGGCTATGGGGGCAACCTTTGCCTCGATTTATGCAGACCTGTTTATGGGGTATTTTGAGGTTCAGTACATTTACACAGCTCCATCATGTTTTAAAACTAAGCTATTAATGTGACGTAGATATCTTGATGATTGCTGGGTTGTGTGGGGGGTGAACAGGCTGATTGGCATTCATTTGTGACATATCTTAATCATAATATTTATGGTATTACATTTACTGGGGGTATAAACCCTACAGAAGTTTATTTTCTGGATGTCAAGGTTAGCAAGGCAATGGATGGTACTATAATTACTGGCCTGTACAGAAAACCATTTTCCAAGAATGCCTTTTTATGTGCCGACAGCTGTCACCCCTGCCACACAATCCACAATATACCAGGGTCACAATTCCAACGAGTTAGGAGAAATTGCTCCAATGAATCTATGTTTGACACACAGGCTTTAGATTTGACAACCAGATTCATTAAAAGAGGTTATAACAAAACAATGATAGATAGAGTATACAGACAATCAAAAAATGTTGATAGAACACAAATGTTGTTGGATAGAGAGCCATCTGTTAGGTCTGGTAATAATAAGGTTAGATTTATTACTACCTATGGTACAAACACCTTTCACATCAAATATACTATTTCTAAATATTGGCATGTTTTACATTCAGATCCCTTTTTCACACAAGTAGTTCAGGATGAGTGTAGTTTTGGATATAGAAAAGGAAAATCTTTAGGGCAACATTTTTCAGCTTTTAAAAAGGGCAATCAAGTGATTTCTCAAGAAGTTAGTATTATAGTGAGAAGTACCTATTGTGGTTTTTGTACATATTGTAAATTAATGTCCAAGACTTAGGGCAGGATTCACGAAGGCTTGCATAGAGTGTAAGAGACGTGCAATACTCAATGCAAGCCTTGCGATCCAGGAACAGCCCTAAACTCTGTGTAAGAGACCAGCTAAAACGTCTCTTACACGGACTGGGCGTGGACATGCTAAATACCTCACTTGCAGCCGAAAGGTATGCAAATGAGTTATATTAGCGATCCACGAAGCAGAAACCAGTCCATGTAAGAGACGTTTTAGCTGCAGAAATGTACTCAGTTGACAACTGAGTATGTTTCTGCAAATTCCACAACGGAGCCATGTCAGCTCCAAAAAAAGGGTGCATATGACTCAGGCAGCATGCCAGTGGCCAAATATGTGGGCATTGGCAATATAACCCAATGCCAAAATATTAAAAATATAATTTTTTTTTCGGCCGATGTTTAAACCCAGCGCAGCCCCACGCAAACGGGCTGCGCTGTATAAAATAATAAAAAAGTAGGTTATAAACCCACAAATGTGGGTTTCATGCAATACATGGAATGACAATGCAGGGACCAGCAGACCAAAAACAACATGGCCACCGTGTAGTGGTTGCTAAGGGGGGAAGCTGAGTCTAAGACATGTAACTAAGCATTAGTAGGCAATCTCATGTAAATGAGGGTTAGGATACTGAATCTCACAGTCACATAGCAAATGAGCACAGTCTGAGTAGTGTAAGAGATACATAAGGGGGAGGAATAGAGTAGGAGATAGGTGACATCACAGGGGGGAATGGTAGAAAGAAATGCAGTTCATTGGAGGCTAGTGTAACATGACAGATGAGAGACACAGATCATGAAAAGAGGTGTTCCACTAGATAAGTCATGGAAAGTCAAGAAATGGAAGGTGTACACTGTTACTTACACCAAAATTTCTTGCTGGGCGTGCATGCGCACGTGTGCGTGCCATGAAGTGCGAGTAGGGCAGTGTGCGCACGTGTAAGGCAGACTGAGCATGTGGGAGCGTGTTGGGAGATTTTTAACACTGTTTGCGCGGGTGTGCACACGTGTAGGGCAGGCTGAGTACGTTGGAGGCTGTTGGCAGATGTGTAACAGTGTTTGCGCGGGTGTACGCGCATGTTAACCCGAATAAGTAGATTCTGAACCGTGTAAGCATGTGTGCGTGCTTGTAAGCCACTGTGAGCGTGTTTCTGCTGGTATGCACGTTGCTCCCCCCTGAGGAAACAGAGAGGAAAAAGGAAGCAACAGAATTAATAGGAAGCTAGCAGGGTTAACTGCTGAAGCTAGCAGGTGAAAACAATTAGAAGCAGGCAATTACACAGGCAGAATAGTAGCCCAGCCCAGCACTTAAAACTCTGCAAACAGTAGTGCAGGATGTTTCTCTTAAGAGACACTGCAAGACAGGAGTAAGCTAATAGAAGTGAAAACTGAAAAAGCTTAACTCAGAGCAGAAATGTTAGGGGCTGCCATAGCTGTCATAATGAGACATAGGCAACTTGCTGAGGGTGGTTACAATGCAGATGGTGCCAGACAACCCACAGTGAGGAGACGGGGAAGAGTGTGCAGGCCCAGGGTCACCTACCATGGGTTACATGAGCTGGAGATAGTAGAGCGCTATAGAGTGGACAGAGAGCTCCTGCAGCAAATTGTTGAGCTGTGCAGGCCACGCCTCACACACAGAACCAACAGAGGGGGAACCCATCCCAGTGGAAACCAAGGTATGTGTTGGCCTAAGAATACTAGCAACAGGTACCTTCCAGAGACCAACTGGCGATATGATGAGGATGTCACAGGCATCAGCCTCCAGGGTACTGCACCATTTCCTGGATGCCATGTCAGCACATGTCAGTGATCATGTATATTTCCCCAATGCCCTTGAGGTATTGGCTAGCAATTTGTGTCTCTTCCAGCAAATAGAGGAATACCCTGAGGTAGTGGGTGCAATAGACTGCACGCACATATGCATCAAAGCACCAGCCGGTGAGCGGGGTAGGGCCTACATTAACCGCAAGGGCTTCCCCTCCATCAACTGCCAGGCCATGTGTGATGCCCAGGGCATAATAATGAATGTGTGTACTGGCTGCCCTGGGAGTTACCACGATTCCCACATCTGGCATTTGACGCAGCTGTACCAGACATTTGCCAATGGGGACATCCCACACGGACACCTAGTGTGGGATGCAGGTTATGCACTGGAGCCGTGGCTGATGACACCCATCAGAAACGCACACACACCTGAACAGGAACGCCATAATGAGGCACACGCACAAACACGTAATGTAATAGAGCGTGTGTTTGGGCTGCTCAAGTCATGGTTCCGGTGTCTGGACACATCTGGTGGAGCCTTGCAGTACACACCAACTACATGTACCCAAATTTTCATGGTATGTGCTATGCTACATAATATGATCTTGTGAAAACAGCTGCAGCAGGACCAGCATAGGGCCGGACCAAACAGCCCCCCATCATTGCCAAGGCCATCACAGGCAGAGCGTGACTCGGAGGAGGAACAACCTGAGCCTGCCCCAGTAGGCAGTAGGAGGCATGCCCAGTATGCCCTGGGCAAAGAGGCAACGCATAGCACATACACTGGCTCAGTAGGAACCCTGGGAATGATACCCCCTCTGACTCACTCAAATAATAACATGGATGCCTAAAATGACATGACCTGCTCGCAAACATGTACAGGGAAGTGTAATATGCGCATCCGACAGAGGCAGCCCTGCAGCACGACCTGAGGCATGAAGGCCATGTGTTAAGTAATGTAACACCATGTACTATATGCACACATGAGCACCCTGACTAACATCCACCCTCACCAAGCATGAAGCCACAAAATGACGATGGGATGATCAAGTGCAATAACTGGCTGAAGTAATGCAGTTAGTCAAAGGGGAGCCACTGTGTTTCAGGCTGGGAAGACATGCGGAGCATGACATGATGCACCACCTGCTAGGGGTGGCGTGCACCTATCATGCCATGCCTCATGGATACTGGCAAAGGCTGTCAGTACCCACAGCATGCCCTGAATAGGTAAGTCTCAAAACACAAACCCACCTTCATAGGTTCTACAAGGGATAGGAACCTAGATGTAATGCTACCCAATGACAGATGTCTAAACAGCAAGATGTGTGCAGTGTAAACGCACACAGTATGGAGAATGTACATACCAGTCCTGTAATAGAGAACTGGGTCAAAGCTCACATCAGCACCCTAACACTACCAGGTCACACCTCATACTGTGCTGTACAACCGCAAAACATGGAACAAGCTACAAAAGGAGGGTGACTAGCAAGAAATGGCAAGGATAACTACACCCCCATGTTGGCACCACAACAAGAAGCAGCATGGATTAGCCATGGTCAAATACTAATGGCTAAAACCGCCTCCCAGTATATAGCCTGCTGCAGACTACTGTCCTAATACCAGGAACTGCACGTGGCCTATGTCAGAATGCATGAATATATCAAGCCCCCCAAACCACATTATATTGCTTGACTGAAAATACCCAGACATACACCGGGAGCATTATACTAGCACCAACACAGTAGGAGAAAATTTCCCAGAATCCATAAACCAAAATGCCCAGGAACAATGTACCACTCCCACAAGAGGGGTAAGCATAATGGATGTGATAATCAGCAACATGTGTACTGGATGGCAAAATGAGGTGTACCCCTCACTGGGAAGACCAGACCATAGAGTAATCACACTGGATATACACATCCTGACCCCAGACCCTGGCCAGAATACACAGTGAAAAACCTGTGTAAAGCATAGGTTGCAGCCCTCAAAACCGATGTTGAATCCACAAAAGGCCCTGTGCAAGTGCAGAATATGGGACACACCACAGAACATGTTATACAGGCATTCCATGAACACAGCCAGGAATGCTTGGAGTATGCAATCACAAATAACAACAACACACAATGCCATACACGCAGGCATCTGGCATGCTGGACTCCAGCCATTACTAAACCATACAAGAGAATGAGGAGGCTACCACATGATAGAGCAAACATAAAAAGGGAAGTAATCACTGACCAGTAGTATGGCAATAACATATGTCCACACATACAATCCACTAAGTCCAGCCACAACAAGTAGAATCTGTGAATCCAGAGGCAATGTGACACCAGTCCCAAGTACACAGACAACCACAACACCCCCCCAATAAATACAAATATATGTGATAGATGCATCCATGTATCCAAACCAGAGGTTGAGCTCCACCAACTCAGTACTGTCAAAACTAGTCAGGAGGAGAAGGTAACCACATACACCACAAACCCAGTCCCACATAGACTTACCACAACTGTAAACCAAACACATAAACACAGACAAATATTCCCGGAGGCCTTAATTACAAACACACCACACCAACAGAAGCCTCCAAAGCAGATCACAAGCAACCACAACCTTCAAACATAGCACATGCAACGAATAGTACGCAAAGCTGGTGTGCCAAACAGTCACAGGCCAGAAGGAGAAACAACATACCTGATACAGTCGTAATAGGTGTCTGTATAGGCAGACACACTGCTGTCCCACTCACCAGACTGAACAAGGGAAAGGGTAGAGTAAGCTGCCTGTAGGCTGCCACAAAATGCCACATAACACAAGTACGCAGGTCACCCCAAAGCAAGCAGAAATATGATGCACTCAATGTCCATGGTGGTGTGAATTACCTGAGATGTACCTCCCTGGTCAACATGAAAAGAGACATGGATGGTCCCTCTGAATATGTACCCCAGGCCAGTATGACACTGGCTGTGTGCGGCATCCAACCCTCACCAAGAATGATGCCACAGTACAAACACAGAATGCTCATGTTTAACAGCTGGCACAGTTACAGGTGTTAGTCCAAGAGGGTCTAATGTCTGTCTGCTTGAGATGTCAAGCATGACAAGCCATGCTGCTGTTCCAGGGATGGCTTGCACCTGTTACCCGTGTGCGTCTGGATACTGGATAAGGCCTTTGCCGCCTCCATAGAGCCGTATGTAGGCAAGGCCAAAAAGACTGCCCACCACCCTAGAAAACATAAGTGGTAGGAAACATAAGGGTAATGCTGACCATTGCCAGATGTGTAAACTGCAATATGCATGCCCCTGAGGCACTTCCCAGTATGGAGAACATCGATGTCTGTGCAGTGACAGAAGCCTGCTGCAAGCCTAGTGATAGCACACCAGCACTACTAGGTTATACCACATATCATGTGTTATGGCCCCAACACCTGCACCAAAACATCAAAGGAGGGGGAGTATCCATATGCAGCACAGACACCCATATTGCCAGGTAACTGACAATGCACAAAGCAGCGGAGACTACCCATGTGCACATAACTGTAGTTAAAACTGCTGTACAGTCTGTAGCATGCGACAGACCACACTCTCACACACAAGAACTCCACCCAGACATCCTGAAGACACTGGACAGTATGAATGTCCCACCAAATACCAGACAAGGTACACACAAATTACCACATAGGTGTCAAACCATTATGTATGCAAGGAGTAATCAGGGACCTAGGGACACAGGTCGACATTAATCTGTCATGTGACACCCACAATGCCAATGTGGCTATGAAGATTGTCGATATTGGACACCGTATCATGAAAGGATTCACATCTACATCAACAGAGGTCACTGTGCCACTGTACTGTTCCCTTATCAGACCCATAATCTAGTACAATGACTCATATGGGATGTACCGTACGTGACACCTGCAGCAGTTCGAAGACCTCATAGTCACCCCACCAACAGGATAAAGGGTGTGAAATATATGTCATATGCTGCCTGGCTGTAGACACCCCAGCTGACTGCAGTCACAGACTGCCTACACAGAGGCATTGTATGTCTGTTGTACAAGGCCATGTCCAATACAGGAGTAATGGACATGCTCCACCACAGGAAATCAAAGCCATTGGAGCTGTGAGAGTCAGAGATGTCAGCCTCAACACATAATGAAATAAGATGTGCTGGAGGGACAGATACATAACCCAGAGGCTCCCCACACCCAGAAACAGGATCCCAATCCATGGTAGGCAGAGCCCCTCACTGACACCCCTCAACAGGAATATTGCCAAGTGGATGGATGACCGTGCATGTATACTGGGGGTCCTCACTGTGTCTCGACCAGACAGAGGCACAGTGAAGAACTTCATAAATGGCCATAATTGAACATAGCAAGGGGTGGCGAAAGACACATACACTCTGGCTAGGCTTACTAATGGCCTAGGGTGCATAGCCTAGTATGAACCCATGAACCTATGAAGATACAAAACGTACAGGACACTAAGGATAATCACAAGGGTTACCCAACTGATGGTAGGAACCATGTTGGGCATCCACAGATATGCTCCGAATCAACAGATATTACAAACAACATACCAAACACACACACACATATTGCTAACATACAAACTGTCAGGTGCAGTGCAAACACCCCCCCCCCCAGAGTGCAAAATACCTATCCCAGCAGACTGATGGTCCCCTGACATTGCAGATGCTGAGGTAACAGCCATCATCTTCAAAGCAGAACACACAGCAGCAAAGGTATGTGATGGTGTCCTGTGCTGAGGCCAACATGGACTCCAAGAATAATGGAATGCCAAATCACACTACTGCCCAATGTCAGCCTTACCACAGGATATGTACCCAAAGAGCAGTGTACAACAACAGTGATCCATCACAACAAAGGTGTTGCCTGAATGGATACTCCAAACTACCTCCCCAGGATCCCGACAAGCTTGTTCTGCACAGCTATGGAAAGGATCAGTATGTACCACAGACAGAAGGCTATTGTGGACCTACTGATACTGGACCCTACACAATGTAGCTGTCGTAACTGCAGAACCTGCCCCTAAACATGTCTGACCCATTTGAAGCAGTCATTAAGGTCATTGATGAGGGCAATGTGGTCCACACAGTGTAGCTGGACCGTGCACATGCTTCTAGACAATACCGTACGAGTTCAGTATGGATATGTTCACCAGCTTAAATATATACCCCTATGTCAGTAGAGGGGTTGCAAACCAGACCAAGGACAGAACTGACATGGTCAGACATGCCACATCCATGTCAGACTACAAAGCAGATATGAGTGGCATCCAACAAGGCCTGGTCTTGGCCCCCCCACCCCTGTTCTGTATATATGTCCCATAGGTATAGGCCAACATGGAAGGACTGTGACTGAACATGTATGCAGAGGAGTACAAACAGCCCACCATATCTGACACCCAGCTGACACAAGCAACCCACAAAAGGGCCACCTACAAACAGACAACTGTAGCCATAGCCATGTCAGCAAGCTAATTGCAGAACTGTGTATAGACAACCACCGTGGATATACAGTAAGTGCCCACAAATTATCACACAGGTGTTAACCCATGAGGTACCTAACATGTAATGTGAGACCTGGGTACAAAAGGTGATAGATATCCTGCACTGGACAAACATGTGGCTGTAGTGTTCGCAGAAACATATACTAAATACCCACCCAAACATGAAGGTTGGCAGATGTAGATAAGGGGAACTCACTGTGGCTCTGCAGTCATCCTCCATCAGCGTCACAAGTGACTACAATAGCCCCTGTGGGATATACCGCAGCAGACACCTCCATCAACTGTAAAGTCCACAACAGTACCCCACCAGGAGTAGCAAAGAGCATGAACAGATGCCATGTGTTGCCTGAGTAAACAAACTGCAGCCCCACATACTGCAATACTTCCCAGCTACAGAAAGTTGTGCCTGATGTATGAAGCCATGTCCAACCTGGAATGAATGAACATGTTGCACCTTGTACAATCCGAATGGCAGTGAGCTATGCACATGAGAGATCTGAACCCCAGCACTGACATACATAGGACAAGCTGTACATAATGATCCATAACACAGAAGGCACCCCCACTCTTCAGTAAACTCCTGGTACAGGTCAGCCAGAGAGTCACATATCGACACCCCTCAAGAGGAATCCTGATGAGTGGATGGGAGATGGTAGGATAACCCTGAGTATCACTGTTATGTCAGAGGTAGACGGAGGCACAGTATACTAACCATGACATATGTCATGGCAAACTCCAGTTACAATGTGTGTCGAAGGACAAACACACCCTGTGACTAGCATCAGAAATGGCCTAGAGAACATTGCTAGTGTTTGCCAATGTCCACCCATGTTGTGGAATACACTAGCAATGTTGGACGAGCCTGGTGTAGGTAGTCCATATCTGAACATATTGCAACATGGTCATATGTGCACAACTGACCCCTACACAGTCTGTTGTGCTCACTATGAAGATGTCAAGCAGTCATAGGACTAAAGCCCAGGATACTGTCCACCACAGTGAAAGTACTGAACCAGTACACTATACGGTACTACAGTGTTAGGTCATTATGAAAGTATGTTGAGAACTGTCTGCAAAGTATCCCATGCAATCCCTGCAGGCACAGTATAATCCCTGTTGTGGCAGACACGAAGCAGTTGGCCAGTTAGTACACAACATGACACCCAACACACAACCATAAACGTGAGATATTGTTGAAGTGCACACACACCCAAATATGTGGTGGACTTCAGAGTGCAACATATGGAAAGCTCACACTGGGCATGCTCGCACACTTTGATAAATGAGGCATATTTCAGACAGCATGCCATGGAAAGGCTGAACTGGGCATGCTCACACACTTAGGCCATATCTCCGTTTAGCAGTTGGCCACACATATCTGGTATTTGTACGTGTCAGTCCAGGAACCAACCACAACACAGCAATCAGCCCAGTGCACACAGTAAATGACTACAGAGACATAAGTGATATAGTGGACTGCCGTCATATGCAAACATCTTCCACAGATACACATGTTGGTCATAGGAACAGGGAATGCTATGGCAATAAAGACCTGCAAACAGTAGAACAGCACAACAAATATTGTGCATCCGACAATTGAACATATGGGTGTAGAGGTCAATACTAGGCTTGTTGCCCTAGGGAATGACAGCTCAGCCAGAGTGTGCTTGGCATCTGCATCCCCAGGACAGTAGGCTACTGTGCCACTGTAAAGTAGGTCACAGAAGGCAACATGTGAGGCTAGTGAGCTGTGCCTCTGTCAAGCAGGGGCACCGTGGAGGTCCCAGGGATTGAATGTGCTAAGTCACAGCCATGTTGTCGGTGTGTGCTGTGAGAGGGTTGCTGAGGATCTCTGACAGTAGGTGTCCATCAATAACAGACTGAGGGGAGCCCTATCTGCATTCTCTGGATGATTCCACTGTCAACACTGTGTTGTAATGAGTATGTGTGAATGAAGTGCCATGCTGGAACTGTTCACAGATGTCCTCCCTCTGTGGGCTACAGCTCTGCAATGTATTAGGTCACTCTGTCTGCTGTACGGCGCATATATGGCTGGTGTACAGCTGACAGGTGTCTTGTTGTGGAGCAGTCATGGGTATATGTGGGATAGCATGACCAATGCAAACCGTACACATGCTCATAGAATGTAATTGTCAAGGATTTTGCTGAGTGGCCAGTATAGTCCCACAGCATGTGTCCTCTGAAGTCATACACCCCAGTCTACACAAGTGTAGAGTCTGCTTGTGCTAAATACAGTTTGTGTGCAGTGACAACCTTGCCTGGGGGTGGAGATGGGATATGGATGTCCAGGGAAAGGTGGGTATGGTCAGATATCAACAATGGTGGTCTACCTCTGGTGTGGAACAGTGAGTACCCACGTTGCAGATGGACAGGTGCAATATGTATTCCCCCATGTGGCTGTGGTGTGTGGTTCTGCCATAGCACATGGACCCACAAATTGTAATGGCTGTAGGGTAAAGTGGTAGAGGCCTGAGTAGTTCTCACACACAATATGCCTGTACCTGATGTTAACAACTGGAATGGTGTATGTGAACACCTGCATATCCTGGCACTGTTCCCAGGGAAGCTAAGTGTGTGTCCTGGATGTGGGTGTGGTGTTCTGGACTGGTTGTGTTGTGTGTTACAGGTCCTGTGGTCACAAAGCATGGCATAGAACATAACCTGCCAGTGCGATGTGCATATCTGACCGTGACGTAGGTGGCTGCAAATGCATATATATGCTATCCCCCACCTGACAGGTAGTACTACATGTACATACCTCTGTAGAAATAAAGATGTCAGCACCCTATAAATACTACAGGTGCAAAACATATGCCCAATAATTCGGATAGTGTGCTCTGCTGATGCGTCTCCCTCAAGTGTCATAATATAGTTAGGTAGGGGTTCAAATCCTGCAAATGCTCAGTGTGGGTGAGTGGTGTTTGTGTGTGTGTGAAAGGCTATGAGAGGGAAATGTCCCTTTTGGCAACTGGGAAAACACACTACAGTATGCACATTCCCCTTTCTAAACACTGATGATGTCAGCACCCTATAAGTACAGCAGGAGAAGGGAAACCTCCCAATAATGCGAATAACATGCTCCGCTAATGCGTCCGTCTCAAGTGTCATAACATAGTTAGGTAGGGGTTTGAATCCTATACATGTTCAGTGTGTGTGGCGGGGTTTAGTGTGCGTTCAAGACTGTTTGAAAGAAGTATCCCTTTTGCCAACTAGGAAAATACACTACAGGATGCACATTCCCCTTTCTAAACACTGATGATGTCAGCACCCTATAAGTACAGCAGGAGAAGGAAAACCTCCCAGTAAGGCGAATAACGCACTCCGCTAATGCGTCTGTCTTGAGTGTCATAACATAGTTTGGTTGGGGTTTGAATCCTGTACATGCTCAGTGTGTGTGTGTGTGTGGAGGGGGTTAGTGTGTGTTCAAGACTGTTTAAAAGAAGTATCCCTTTTGCCAACTAGGAGAATACACTACAGGATGCACATTCCCCATTCTAAACACTAATGATGTCAGCACCCTATAAGTGCAGCAGGAGAAGGGAAACCTCCCAGTAATGTGAATAACGTGCTCCGCTAATGCGTCCATCTTAAGTGTCATAACATAGTTAGGTAGGGGTTTGAATCCTATACATGTTCAGTGTGTGTGGCGGGGATTAGTGTGCGTTCAAGACTGTTTGAAAGAAGTATCCCTTTTGCCAACTAGGAGAATACACTACAGGATGCACATTCCCCTTTCTAAACACTGATGATGTCAGCACCCTATAAGTACAGCAGGAGAAGGAAAACCTCCAAGTAAGGCGAATAACGCACTCCGCTAATGCGTCTGTCTTGAGTGTCATAACATAGTTTGGTTGGGGTTTGAATCCTGTACATGCTCAGTGTGTGTGTGTGTGTGTGTGGAGGGGTTAGTGTGTGTTCAAGACTGTTTAAAAGAAGTAGCCCTTTTGCCAACTAGGAGAATACACTACAGGATGCACATTCCCCATTCTAAACACTAATGCACTAATGATGTCAGCACCCTATAAGTGCAGCAGGAGAAGGGAAACCTCCCAGTAATGCGAATAACGTGCTCCGCTAATGCGTCCATCTTAAGTGTCATAACATAGTTAGGTAGGGGTTTGAATCCTGTACATGCTCAGTGTGTGTGGAGGGGGTTAGTGTGTGTTCAAGACTGTTTGAAAGAAGTATCCCTTTTGCCAACTAGGAGAATACACTACAGGATGCACATCCCCCTTTCTAAACACAGATGATGTCAGCACCCTATAAGTACAGCAGGAGAAGGGAAGCCTCCCAGTAATGTGAATAGCGTGCTCTGCTAATGCGTCTGTCTCGAGTGTCATAACATAGTTTGGTAGTGGTTTGAATCCTGCAGTGTGTGTGTTTGGATGAGGGAGGTTAGTGTGTGTGCAATTTTGTGTGAGTGAAATGTCCCTTTTGGCAACTGGGAGAACACACTACAGGATGCACATTCCCCTTTCTAAACACAGATGATGTCAGCACCCTATAAGTACAGCAGGAGAAGGGAAGCTTCCCAGTAATGCAAATAGCGTGCTCTGCTAATGCGTCCGTCTCGAGTGTCATAACATAGTTAGGTAGTGGTTTGAATCCTGCAAATGGCAAGTTTGTGTATTTGGATGAGGTGTGTGAGTGAAATCCCCCTTTTGGCAACTGGGAGAACACACCACAGGATGCACATTCCCCTTTCTAAACACAGATGATGTCAGCACCCTATAAGTACAGCAGGAGAAGAGAAGCCTCCCAGTAATGCGAATAGCACACTCTGCTAATGCATCCATCTCAAGTGTCATAACATAGTTAGGTAGTGGTTCAAATCCTGCAAATGGCAAGTGTGTGTGTTTGCATGAGGGGAGTTAGTGTGTGTGCAATTTTGTGTGAGTGAAATGTCCCTTTTGGCAACTGGGAGAACACACTACAGGATGCACATTCCCCTTTCTAAACACAGATGATGTCAGCACCCTATAAGTATAGCAGGAGAAGGGAAGCCTCCCAGTATTGCGAATAGCGTGCTCTGCTAATGTGTCCATCTCAAGTGTCATAACATAGTTAGGTCATGGCTTGAATCCTGCAAGTGTGTGTGGTTGGATGAGGGGGGTTAGTGTGTGCGCAATTTTGTGTGAGTGAAATCCCCCTTTTGGCAACTGGGAGAACACACCACAGGATGCACATTCCCCTTTCTAAACACAGATGATGTCAGCACCCTATAAGTAGAGCAGGAGAAATAAAGCCTCCCAGTAATGCAAATAGCGTGCTCTGCTAATGCGTCCATCTTGAGTGTCATAACATAGGTTAGGTATTAGTTTGGATCCTATAAATGGCAAGTGTGTGTGTTTGGATGAAGGGGGTTAGTGTGTGTGCAATTTTGTGTGAATGAAATGTCCCTTTTGGCAACTGGGAGAACACACTACAGAATGCACATTCCCCTTTCTAAACACAGATGATGTCGGCACCCTATAAGTACAGCAGGAGAAGGAAAGCCTCCCAGTAATGCGAACAGCGCACTCTGCTAATGCATCCGTCTGGAGTGTCATAACATAGTTAGGTAGTGGCTTGAATTCTGCAAGTTTGGATGAGGGGGGTTAATGTATGTGCGATTTTGTGAGAGGGAAATGTGCCTTTTGGCAACTGGGAGAACACACTACAGGATGCACATTCCCCTTTCTAAACACTGATGATGTCAGCACCCTATAAGTACAGCAGGAGAAAGGAAGCCTCCCAGTAATGCGAATAGCTCACTCCGCTAATGCGTCTCTCCCGAGTGTCATAATATAGTTAGGTAGGAGTTTGAAACCTGTAAATGGCATATGTGTGTGTTTGGATGTGGGCATTCTGTGTGTGTGCAATTCTGCATGAAAAACATGTGCTTTTATGAAATCAGGGGATCACACTACATGATGCACATTACCCTTTCCAAACAGTGATGATGACAGCACCCTATACATAAAGCTTGAGAAGAGACATCTACCAGTACTCAGAATAGCGCAACCTGCTACAGCGTCACTCTCAAATGCCATAACATATTTAGGTAGGGGTTTGAAACCTGCAAGTGTGTGTTTGGATGTGGGGAGTTTGTGTGTCTGCATTTCCGTATGAAAAACATGTTAGTTTTGGCAATCAGGAGATCACACTACCTGATGCACATTACCCTTTCAAAATACTGATGTTGCCAGCACCCTATAAGTACAGCCAGAGAAGAGGAACTATCTAGTAATCTGAATAGTGTGCTTTGCTAATGCGTCTCTTTCACGTGTCGCGACTTAGTTAGGTAAGGGAATAAATCCTGCAAATGACAAGTGTGTGTGTGGGGGTAGTAGGGTGTGCGTAACTGCAAGTGTGAGAGAACAGATCCGTTTGGCAAATACTACAATACACCAAATGCTGCATATTCCCCCAGTAAACACAGGGGATGTCACCACACTATCAGCACAGCCCAACAGGGCTAGTTGGCTAGTAATGCCAATAGTGCGCTCTGCTACTGTGTCTATTACCATTGTCAGAGTACAGATAGGTATGTTTTGGTAACCCACAACTGCCACGTGTGGTTATGTCACACAGTATGACCTTGTGTGGGTCTTTGTACATAACAATGCATGCCATTGCCTAAATCAGCAATGGCATTGCACACATGATGTATGTGTGTGACACATACACATAAATACCTGTGACCTGCAGTAGTTACCATGTCTGACACATGCCTCGAGTGGATAAATGGTATTTGCAATGTATACCAATATGACTGTGTCTTACTGTGCAGGGTCCGCACGTGGTATGTGTCTATACAGTGTGGGTGTATATGGTAAAATACCTACAGCAGGGGATACACATCTGGTCTGGGCCATATAGTGTACATGTAGTTGATGTACAGGTGCTGCATGTTCCCACCTATTGTGGTAGTGGTAACATGTCATTCCACTGCAATTCAGTGACCACATGCTGTGAACCCTTCAACTAGTGTGTTGTAGCTACAGTAATGCTCACACACAATGTTTGGCTGGATGCAGTCCAGCCATATAAACACAGTTCCTGAGACTGTCATATTGCCAGTGTTGTTATGGAGGATAGGTGGTCTTCCTGTGTATGGGAGGGTTGTGTGCGCCAGGCTATGAACCAGATGGCAGTCCGACGCACTGTTAGCTGCACATGATTAGGCCCTGATGCTTTGTGCTGTGCCAACAACCTGGAGGTGTGTGTATCTGTGGTACCTTGGGATACCACCCCCTGTCCATGTGTGTTACATGTGTAGGGGACGACAGGCATGGTATGGGGCATAACCTGTCAGTGATGGGTAACACCTGTGAGCCATGAATCAGGAATCTGGTACTGCACAGACATTGCAGTTCACCGTGCTGAGGACAGTGTCCGGTGCATGCATCTTCTGGTGTACACTGCTGTTGTTGTGTAGCAGCACTGTTAGTGTCCTAACCTGTGTGATATCCATGGAGGTGGCTATGTAAACTGTGTCCTGCAGCATAAGGCAGTATTTGTGTACCAAGGAGCTTTGCCATTATACATCGGGCCATGGGTGTCATGTGCAAGATGACCCTTGCACATCATTGTGGCTTCCCTAGCATGTAAGCACATGTTGACAGCCAGCGGATACCCTATGAATGGCATTGGAGACTGAGCATAATGTAGACATACAACACCCTTCCCACATATAGTGGTAGCATACCTGGTGAGGGTATGTTGGCAACCAAGATCAGGCTCATACTGGCCTGTGCCACATGCTGAGAGATCCATTCTATGTTCCCTATCATGTAGTCCAGGGAGGTATGTCTCAGGTCAGCCATACTGGCATGGTCAATGAGTGAGTCATATGTGTCCATGCCTCTGACTGACCTGTATGCATGTGTTCTGTGGTAGACCATAGTGCCCCTGAGGCATATCACTGTGACCTTCACCAGATACAGCCTATTGAGCGGGACCCCAGTGCAGCACCCAAGACAGGTACCTGACACGTCTGTAGCAGGCGTGTTGTGTAGCCCTACAGGCTGTGAGTGTATGGCACAGGGGATGTGTGTGCCATGTATGGCATGTGCTCTGTTCCGACGGAACATATGCCTGTGTGCCAGCTGCGGAGGTGTGTGATGCTCAGGCAGGATGCTATTCTGAGTCCCCACGTATGCCCCAGTGTGTTCAGCATGCTGTCAGTGCGTGTCAATGTCTGACTTGTATTGTAGTCACTGTAATATATTTTATTTATTTATTTATTTACCCTACATTTGTTGACCGGGATAGTCCGACTGGATGCATGTCCATGTCCAGGGGAGGCCCGGGGAGAAAAGCTACAAGGGTAAGCAGATACAGCATTACATAATACCAGCATTACATATTACAAACAGATTATTTACAGAGATTACATAAGTAAGCAAGTTAAACATGTTCCACAGGTTAATGTTAGTCCTAAGCACAAGTTAGGATTAAATTAAATTATACAGTAAACTGGTTAACAGATTTTACACATTCGAGTTAGCCAGGCTTGATACATAGACATAGCCAGTTAAGTGACAAATGTTGTTTGAGTCTAGTGTTAAATTGACCTAAGGTGGAAAGTAAGGTAATATCAGCTGGAAGTGAGTTCCAGGATCTACTTACAGAGTTTGCAAAGAGAGAATCTCTGGCTGTGTTATTAAATTTGCTAGTCTGAATTAGTAGTTTGTTAGAGGATCGAAGCGGTCTAGGATTGTTATGGGGGGTGATAATATTTGAAGTGCAGGAGTATTGTCCGGATTATAGAGGATTTTATAGGCCATAATCAGTTGGTTATACTGTATTAGGCTGGGTAGTTCAAGCCAACCAAGCTGATTTAGATTGATGCAATAATGTGTCCTACAAGGCAGCCCAGTGGCAAACCTGGCAATGTGGTTGTAGCAAATTGAGTGTTTGTTAAGGACAGTCTTGTTCATATTCGAGAGTAGAGGGGATGCATACAGAAGGGTTGAAAGAAGGTGTGAGCGAGCTATGGCACTTTTAGCTGGAGGGGTTAGGAAGGCTTTTATTCTGTAAAGTGACCCTAGTTTTTTTATTGATGGCTTTGATAATTTGGTTAACATGTAGGTCACATTCGAGATTATTGTCTATGATGACACCTAATAGTTTAGTAGATGGGTCAGGGGAGATTATTGTGCCATCAGTTGATGTTATGGTAAAGGTGAAAGCGGTAGACCTACGTGTTGGTGAAATAACAGCAGTTTAGTTTATTTGGGATTTAGGATCAGACAATGTTCAGAAAGCCAGTTTTCTATAGTATTAAAGGTGGTCTGGGTAGCTGACCATAACTCTACTGGAGATGTGGCTGAGTAGATCAGAGTAGAGTCTTCAGCATATTGGATACAGCTGACTTTTGGGATGACAGTATAAAGGTCGTTAATGAAGATGGAGAACAGCAAGGGCCCTAGTATAGAGCCTTGTGGTACTCTGAGGGTGTTAGGTAGAAGGTTAGAGAGTTTGTTCTGCCAGAGGCCAGCCTGCTGTCGACCATGCAGGTAGGATTGAAACCATTGAAAGGCTCCAGTATCTAGACAGAATGTTTGCAGGGTGTGGATTACAAGTTGGTGATCAACCATATCATATGCCTTGGAAAGATCCATAAAGAGGGCTGAGGATATATAATTAGTGTTGCAAGTATGGTTTATGGTGTTAGTAAAGGCTAGGAGGCCTGAAGTAGTGCTGTGATGAGGACGGAAGCCATGCTGAGTGTCTGCCATAAGGCGATTTTGGATTAGGTGGTGCATGAATTGTCTATGAATAAAGTTTCCATAATCTTTGCAAGTCGAGAGAGTATAGCTATTGGCCTATAACTGGAGAATTCAGTAGAGCTGCCTCCTTTGTGAAGTGGGATTACATAGGATATTTTCCAGATGGTGGGAAATTTAGATTCTACCATGGTTCGTTTGATTAGTTTTGAGATGGGATAAGCAATAGCATCATCTGATTTTTGTAGGTACTCGGCAGGGAGTTGATCAGCAGAAAGTGTAGTGGGTTTCATTTTTTCAATCAAGGTACAGAGAAGTGAAGTGGCGACTGGTTGGCAGCTGAACGCAAGTAGGTTTCTAGGGGTGCTACTTTCAGGACCAGTGGAGCTAGGAGGTAGATGGCTAGCTAGGGCTTGAAATGTCTCAGTAAAGAATTGGTCAAAACTATCAGAAACATCTTCAGGGGTTTTATCAATAGTAGCAGCAGGGATAGGGGTTGAAGTTTGTCCAGGATGTAGTATATATGACATGCCACCTGACAGGGTATGGCATTACTGGGTTCAGAGAGCTCAGTCCCCAGATTGGCTGTGTGGTGGCATCCCACACATGTGTTGTACTTTCCTGGTCAAGGGTGATGGCTGACTGCATACATGTGGCAGCTGTGACATTGACACATGACTCACATAAACCACAACTGGACCATAGAGGTGATTCACAGGTTACCTTTGCACATGCTACCCTAGTAGTGTGATTGCCATGGTGAGTACCAACACATAGGGCCAATGGAGAACAACATACTGAAGGTGTGTATGCATGGGTGTACCGCTACTGTTTCATAGCACTGGCATATATGACTGCACACGTGGGTAAATGCCAGGTAAGACATGTGCAATGTGTCACAGGCAACGTACATGCGTACAGGACAGACAGTGACGTTTTGTCACGTGTAAAGTTGACATACATATCGTACGCTATGCAGATGTCACTAGGAGTCTACAGAAGCACTGTAACTCTGCATTGCAGGTGTAAGCAGTGTTCCAGGGAATCCTGGCGAACATGCATGCAAACAAAGCTACAGTAAGCAGGGCTGGAAGTAGTGCATTGTACAACAAAGAAGGGGTAACAATAACAGTAAGTAACAATGCAAATATGTAGGCACTATCAACATGTACCCAGGAATACACAGCGCAGATGCCCATGGTAGAACTGATATTATGTCATAGTTATTTGTGATTTGGATTACATTGGTACTGCACACATATCTACATGCACGAACATCCACATTGCATAGTCGTTGTGGGCAACTTGACACCATTACTGTACATGTCCACCATTGCATATCACTACTTGCGTTAGCTTCCCCCTTGTGCTACCAATGTATGCGGCTATCTGTTGACAATCTTACCACCGGCATGCAATTATGTGCAGCTGTTACACTTTGGTATGTACTATGGGTGCAGATAACAATTCAGGACATTCATACAGTTACTGCAGCAGGCATGCTGGGATATACACACAGTCATAGCAGCACACTGTACTGTTACCGACATGATACTACTAATACACTTCTATGTAGTCACCCTGTGCATCAGCAACGTGTTTACCTGTTCCCGCAATGATGTTGGAGATTGCAGGAGGTGGCACAGTGTCATCATATGCACAGGGTGTGAATTAGGTATGCCTGCGTCAGCCACTGATACCACCAATTGACATGTGTGTGTATGTGTGTTGGTGAGGGGCAGCAGTACAGGGTGGGGCAGTGTTGGTGCAGTGTGTGCGTGTATGTGGTCACCCTAGGTGTTAACATTTCGCATGTGTGTATGCACGCACACAGTTCCACCTCATGGCTGCCATATACAGGGGTTTGTGGACAGCCACAGACTGCACCTGGCAGGTCATACAGATCAGTGTCTGTGGGCATGGACACAGTACCTGTGCATGGCAGGGGTGCTACGGACTGTATCCAGTACTACCCCAGACTGGGTATTGTCATCAGAAGCGGGAGTGTGTTGACTGGACACAGGTCCCTGTTGGGACTGTCCAGAGCCATGTGCACGTGGTCTCCTGGGGCATTCCGATGACAGCACAGACCCAGCATTGCTGGGGCTGCTGCTGGCACTATGGGGGCGTGCGCGAGCCTGTTGTCATCCGCGCAGACTGCCAGCTGCTGCTGTTGCCAGCATACGGCCACGTCAATGCCGTGAATACCCACCATTGCCCTGGCTCATGGACATTTGGCTGTGGAACTGCTGTAATATGTCCCCACAACGTCTGTCTATGACATCGGTGAAATTACGGATAGCATCCGCAATGTCACGCATACTCTCTGTCATGGCTGTGCGACATGCTCTCAGCTCCCTCAGACTCTGTCTGGTGTACCTTTCCATACGTGACTGTGCCTGCATGACAGTCCGAAACACAACTGAGGTTGACAGACCTCTTTTGGGCACGCCAGCCAGAGGCAGTACGCCCACGGATGCTCCCACGAGAACCCATGGGCAACTGTCTGTGTGGTACCATCGGAGGACCCTGCCCATGGCTGCTGTGTGGGGATGCATGTGCCACAGGTACCACATTACCCTGGTCTATGCCCACTGTATCCTGTCCATCACCTAGGGACAATGGTGACAAAGGATGTACTGGCAGGATGACTGTACGCAATGATGGGGTTGACAGCTGTGTACTGTCAATTTGAAAAACAAAACAATGTTCTGTGCCTCACCAAAGTCCAGTCAAATAAAATAAAAGAGATAAGCATCCAAAAACCAAAAAGACTGGACACTGCTCGAGTACCAACACCTTCTATTTATTAAAATAACATACATACAGATGATGAGCGCTTTCGGGCCTCTGCCCTTCATCAGATAAAGCATCTCCCAAAACCAAACATTTTAAAACAAATTCAGACCAATAGAAAATCTGTAAAAATCAGTAAAAAACCCACCTATTCTTGAGGGCGGGTCTCATAGGAATGACTTCATTGAGCCCAGGGCTCCTGTGTGCCATAAATTCAATTATCCATTTAGATTCAGCTAGCTCTGTTAGTTGTTTAATGTCGCCCCCTCTTTTATTCAACTTCACATTCACTATCACCTTGAATTTGAAACTATGTGTAGGATGAACTACCAAATGTCTGTATAGTGCATTGCGTACATCCCCATTCCTGATCGAAGAGAGGTGCTGCAAGACCCTAACTTTAAACATGCAGTTAGTCTTACCTACATAAAAACTTGTGCAGGATTGACACTCTACTAAATAAACCACATCAGTGGTTCTGCATGTTGCTTTCCCCTTCAAATTGAATGATCTTCCAGTCACTGGATGTATGAAAACACCCCTACTATCTATGTGGGCACAAGCCTTACATAGCCCACACGGAAAAGTACCCTGTTTAGTGATGGCCAGATTGTCCATACTGGTCTTCATCTTATCCTTACAGAGTAAGTCTTTCAGGTTTTTATTTCTTTTATATCTAAAAACGGGTTTATCACCTACAATGTTCTTCAAATTTACATCACTAGTTAAAATGTTCCAATTCCTTTGGATTAGTGCACAGACATCACCTATATTGCTGCCATAGGTTAGCATAAGCCTAGAATCACGTCCACTGCACCTATCATGCTGTTCTCCTATGCATGTCTCAGTAGTCCTCAGCCATGGTTTGTATCTATCTTTTCTGTAACCTTTGCCAAACTCCACCATATTATCCACCAGTTTCCTATCATATCCCCTGGTGTAGAAGCAATCCTTCAGGGTCACCATCTCTTGTTCAAAGCACACATCATCATTGCTAATTCTAGAGATCCTAGCAACTTGTCCCTGCACTATATTAGGAAATATGTGTCGAGGGTGCATACTGTCAAAGGAAAGCAAGGTATTCTTCCAGCAATCTTTTCTATATAAACTGGATAAAAAGCCATTCTCAGTCAACTGTACCCTAACATCCAGAAAGTCAATCTGTGTGTGTGAGCTGTTAACCGTGAACCTCAAAAATGATGTAGTGGTATGTAGGTAAGAGACAAAATCAGCTAAAGAGCTGTCGTCCCCATTCCAAAGAATAAAAATATTGTCCACGAAACACTTATACATCTTAATGTGACCTTTCCATAACGTGTTGTTTAACACCATACTTATCTCCCAAAAAGACAAAACAAGGTTGGCATAGGTGTTGGCACAGGGGGTGCCCATGGCTATCCCCTGTGCCTGCCTATATGCTTGGTTCACACCAATGAAGACATTATTATCCAGTACCAAACTGAGCAAACCCACTATGGTATCAATCTTCAGGGTGGTGGCACCTAACTCTTGCAAAAGTTCTGAAATGGCTCGTGTCCCGTAGTCGTTGCCTATGACGGTAAACAGGCTCTGAATGTCCATAGTTACCATAAGTAATTCACCATCAAATTGATCCATTGTATAAGCCCCTAAGTTTTTCAAAAAATGGCCTGTATCTAATAGTACACTATCCAATTTTACTAGATATGGTCTCCAACCAAATCGAGATGTTTTCTGTCACCCAACCTCTACCAGACACAATAGGTCTGAGAGGTGGGTCAGTTTCTGATTTGTGTATCTTCGGTAAAACTTTAAATATGGGTGTCACTGGTTTCTCTATCTAAAGGAATTTAAACAGATCTTCATTAATCAACTTACTATCCAAAAACAACCATAGGTTATTGTGTACCCTATCTACAACCCCTTTCACACCCAAAGGATTAATCGGGGTATATGTGTCAACATTCTGCAACAGTCCTAGCAACTTGCATTCATACCAGGAGGTGTCCAGCACCACTACAGCACCCCCCTTGTCAGCCATCTTAATTGTAATATCTGCATTATTCCCAAGACCATACAAAGCTTTTCTCTGTGTAGGATTCAAATTATAAAACCTACCGTGTGTCTCCTCCTGAAAATAACACATTAAATCCTGTTCACAAGCATTAATAAATAAATTCATAGCTGGTGAAAAAGGGGGAACAAAACTACTTGGCTGCCTTAACATAGGATTACTCAAGTTGTCCCCTCCAAAAATCTGTTTTAATGCTAAACTACGGCAAAACACCATAAGGTCCATAATAATATCATTGTATACACAGGCCCTACTGGGTACAAATGTCAGCCCTTTATTTAAAACAAACCATTCATCTTCAGATAAACTGTAAGATGAAAGATTAAAAACAATACCAATATCATGCACGTCAGTCAATGCAGCAGCTTCCTCCTCTTGCTGTACGCCCTGTCCTCGCTGCGTGAACGGTTCCGTGCCCCTTTCTTCTTGACAGGTGCCGGCAGCCTGTCCAAAAAATTCAGGCGACCCTGTGTATCTTTCGGTCTAGCTCCAGTCCTGTTTTCACTCGGATCACAAACCAACCCCGTGAACACGGAGTCAGTATCCGTCGAAGCAGTAACACATAGTGGTGCCTTGGTTCCCTCATTGGTGGAAATCACAGCGGGGATTGAATTTAAAACCCCCCTTGGAAATGCATGAGAAATAGCATCCCTTATAACTACAGGCCCCTCCTTACTGGTAACAGAAGCATCACCACCCGAAGGAATAACCTTCGAGTTTTCACAAGACCCTGTGGGTTTATGGAACTCTAGTGCTTGCATCTCCGTGCTTACGGAGCTAAGGCATGCCTTCCCCAGGGCCACAGTAGCTCTAGTAGGATCAGTAGAGACAGAAAAATCTGCCTCCACACTCGCTGTGGTGACGCGAGTGTTTCCATGTGTCGTAACTGTTGTAGTGGGACCTGTATCGCCTCCGGCTTCAGAAAATGACATCACCAGGCATCCGCTTCGTTTGGTGCCATCTCTAGCGTGTGAACCAGATCCCCTTCTATCATCCTGTGACGGTAAACGATTTCTCGATTTGGACCAAACAAATATGTTCCCTTGTTGGAAATCATGATGATCTCTTTTCAGCTTGCCCAGTTTCTGATTCCGAATCTTCTCCTCCTCATCCAACAGGGAACTATGTAGCTGTTTCAAGCGATGTATGCTCCTGGTATCTGTAAATTCAGATGCAAATTTACATTGTAGCTGTTCCACTTCTTGTTTAAGGGTAGCGATCTCTGGGGCAAAAAACTCATTTATTAACTCCATATATCGGTAGCTGGTGTTGATGTTTAACAGTTGCCATCTGGCCAGTAGCTCGGGATAGCGGTCGCCTTGTGTGGGCATACACAAGATCCTCATGCCCCGAGGCACTATCCCGTAGGCTAGGCAGGCCTCCAAATGGAAAGTCTGCCATTGCAGACGCTGTAGCCTGCTCAGTTTATAGCTGAAATCTCTCAATAAACAATCGAAGTTCTTATCAGTAGCAACCGGAACATTGCTGCCAACATGTTTGTCCTTCTGTATCTCAAAACCCTAAAGTTAGGGTCTTGCAGCACCTCTCTTCGATCAGGAATGGGGACGTACGCAATGCACTATACAGACATTTGGTAGTTCATCCTACACATAGTTTCAAATTCAAGGTGATAGTGAATGTGAAGTTGAATAAAAGAGGGGGCGACATTAAACAACTAACAGAGCTAGCTGAATCTAAATGGATAATTGAATTTATGGCACACAGGAGCCCTGGGCTCAATGAAGTCATTCCTATGAGACCCGCCCTCAACAATAGGCGGGTTTTTTACTGATTTTTACAGATTTTCTATTGGTCTGAATTTGTTTTAAAATGTTTGGTTTTGGGAGATGCTTTATCTGATGAAGGGCAGAGGCCCGAAATCGCTCATCATCTGTATGTATGTTATTTTAATAAATAGAAGGTGTTGGTACTCGAGCAGTGTCCAGTCTTTTTGGTTTTTGGATGTGTACTGTCAATTGGCTGACCAATTGCGGACCCTGACACACCTTCCTGTACCATTACACAAATATCATCATTACCAGTACCCGTGGCACAAGATTCAGGTTCCCTGCTGCAGGTCACCAGAGCAGCACCAGAACCTGTGGGAGGAAGACAGGAAACACAGTTTACAGTCTCCAGACATTGTTACCAGTGATGCACTTTTGCACACATGCCCACATGCACAAATGGACACATGCACACATGCACACATGGACACAGGCACACATGCACACATAGACACAGGCACACATGCAGACATGCACGCGTGGACACATGCACACAGGCACACATGCACACATGCACACGTGGACACATGCACACGTGGACACATGCACACATGCACACATGCACACGTGGACACATGCACACATGGACACATGCACACATGCACACGTGGTCACATGCACACATGGACACATGCACACATGCACACGTGGTCACGTGTACACATGCAGACATGCACACATGCACACATGCACATGTGGACACAGGCACACATGCACACATGCACACGTGGACACAGGCACACATGCACACATGCACATGTGGACACAGGCACACCTGCACACATGCACACATGGGCACAGGCACACCTGCACACATGCACACCCCACAGTATACACACAGAGCACTACTGAGTTACACTACTGTTACTAGCATTATCAGGACTATTATAGGTTATGTTAAACACACTCACCAGCATGGATGGCCTGCCTTGCTGTAACCCCGGAGGGACCTGCAGAAATGATGAGATTAATGTCAGTGGGCACAACTGTGCCATTGATATTGCATATGATACAGTGCAGTAGTACACCAGTTGCCTTTCACATGTCAGCTGCTGATATTGCCAGTATCACACATGCACAATTACATACTATGATGACAGATACATACCACGGACACACCTTACACATGCATAAACTAACAGTGTACAGAACAGTCAAGTGTACATATGGCATATTACCTGCACGCTCCATGTCGTGCTGCTGTGTGGATCCAGCCTCCATCATGATGCAGGTGTACTGCTGTTGCTGTTCTGGGGCTGGAGCCACAACACTTAGGAGTAGCCCCTCCAGTCTGGTGAGGGTGGGATGTGTGGCCACCCCACCTCCTGTGGCAACCTGTTGTCTGTGGATATCTGATGCAAGCTGATGGACACTTCGGATTAAATCACTGCAGTGATGTCATACCTGCTCATATGTCCTATTATGCATGCCGATATCATTTACCCTATGGACAAGGTCTTGCCACAGTGCAGCCCTCTCCTGCTGATTCTGACTGGTGCGGGAAAACAGGATCTCATACTCCCACACCAGGCTCTGGTGGATCTCCTCATCTTCCGCTGCAGAGTAGGCAGGATTACGCTGACACGCCATCTCCCTGGAAGAGAACACAAACAGGATATCAGCAGACTATTTCAGCAATATATGGCACACATACTATACATGATACTCATGTGTAGTGATATACTACTACTCCCATATGTTGCATGTCTGTGTGTCATGGTGGATACACAGGTACATGGCCAGATATCAGTGCTCAGCCAACACCTGTGCAACAATACCTGCCACATTCCACACAACATAGTAGCATGCCCCATCGGTCAGCACACACTGACAGGTCCAATGCACAACCTCACTCTGGGGGTTCATCCCAAAGTACTGTATGTGGGACGCCATCCACTAGTGTGATGTGGACACAAGTTACTCGGCCTGGATATACATATCCCACCACCACCAGCAGCACAGTAGACTATTTTGATATGTATGTGATTAGACAGTTATTCACTTGTTGGGACTGAGATGGTATCCATGCAGCACACTAGGCCAGTGGAAGCCACAACCCACACTGCTGACCCCTTTGGAAATGCTTACCATGGACATGCCACAGATTGCATGGAACTTGCACACACATTTCTAACCCAGACCCTATGCACAAAGGTTGGGCATCCTGTCCGGTGGACCCCAGACAGATGCAGATTGTATAACAATAGCAGGAGGCTACTGCAGGACAGAGCACATTCACATTAAGGGAAGGCATCTGTGGTCAGCACTGGTACTACTCTACGGTCCGTCATAAGAACGGTCACGGTCTACTCTGGGAGGGAAATGGCCACAAACACTATGGATGACCACAAGGCCTTCTTCAGTTATGTTACACATATGGACCAAATGCCTCAGATATGCTCTGTGTTAATACACACCTACTTAACATTCACCAAACACATGGATATTGGCAACAGTCTTGCAGACAGGTTCAGTGCACGTATCCCCCCTCCTTCTCCCCCACCAGTTGAAATAATTATCACAGCTGGATGTAACCTCCCTATCATCTCACATGTCCAGGTGAGGGCCGCCCTCAGCAGAGCAGAACACACAGCATCACTGTGACCTCATGGTATCCCTGGATGTGTGCTACCTGCACTCCAAGAGGACATACAACCGCATATAACACTGATCATTTATCTTGGCCGTACTACAGGATATGTACCTGGACAGTGGCATACAGCAACAGTGGTCCCACACCACTAAGGAGGCACCTCGACTGACCCTGGGAACTACCACATCATATGCATAACTGGCCTGGTCTGCTAAGCTATGGAATTATGCAGTATGGGATGCATATGCAGTGATATTGGGTACCTGCAGACACTTGTTTACAGCCAGTGTGCCTTTGTGATGGGCTGATCCTGCCTTTTGAACCTGGCTGACCTTTCAAAGCAGTCACTACAGCCATTGCTGAGGGCAACGCACAGACAACTGCTACCAGGATCATGTCCTAAGACTGATTGACATGTAATGTATGGTCATCCCCTTTTGGTGGAAGTACGTACACACAACATATCACATGGACATACCTATAGATACAGACCTATGACACATTTGGAGGGTTCACAGTATGCACACTATTAAGCTGCTACTTTGCATTACCTGTGTTTGTCACAGCTGGTTGCGTTACCACTGATTCTGATTGCTGCTGCTACTGTCACTGCTGACAGCTTAGAGTCACAGAGTCACAGTGTGTAGGATTTTTTTTTTGTTCTCTCTCTCTCTCTCATTTTTCTCTCTCCCTCTGTCTGCTTCCAGACAGTGCAATGAATGTATTGCATGTGTGGAGTGTTAGTACTGGATGCTTTTGTAGGTATCTGCATAGGTCCATGTGATGGCCTCTGCACCAATTGTAAGCCAGTATTTGCTAATTGCATACAGCCAGTTGTGTACTGATTGCAGTTCTCACTGTGATTTCAGGTCAGTGCTATAAAAGGGTATGTGGGATAGGCGTAGCCCTTTCAGATTGTAAGGGCGGGGACCATGCTGGTATGCTGTGGACACTGTTCTGTGAGTGTAAACGTTAGTATCTCTCTCATGATTCAGGCTGTGTTGTAGATTCACATTTCTCCATTCCTCTCTCCTGTTCCCTGTAGTAAGTGTGTATTCACAATGACACCTACAACTATATATATATATATATATATATATATATATATATATATATGTACATAAACATACATTTATATATGTACATTAACTGACATTGTTACCTACAAGCTAACAACTAGCATGGCTGTTTCTGTTCACACACTACTATTATGGGAATCCAGTAATTCTACATGACATGCTTTGGGTACTACACATCCTATATTCCCTTTACATTCATCCCTACTATTACATGTTATATTTATTTTAGCACAATGCTCTTGTATAAGAGTTATGGCTTAGTGGTAGGTCATACAGACTACTGTTTCCAAGGTCCTGTGTTCGGGACTGACAGTGGGATTTTATTTTGCTTTTGAACTGAGTACAGGACCTGTCAATCAAAGTGACTAAGGCACTTTTAAGCAGTTGTAACCGGGTTAGCGCTGATTTGCGCGGAGCTCATGCATACGTACTGGCGGTTAGCTCCGCGCACACACGCGCACACCTGCTTACAACCGCTTAACAGTGCTTACTCTGGTGCACACCCGCGCTATTTTCTTTGAAAGAAATGAAAATGGGGAGACAGGAAAGTGGTGAAAAAGGGGTCACAAAGAGGGTAAGACAGTAGGGAAACAAGCTTGGGATTTGCAGGAGGGATGTAGGTAAGGCCCATAGCTGCCCATTTCTTCATCAGCAACAGCTGTGCATATGTGTGTAATCTGGTGTGACATTTGAAACCTTCCACCTTTGAGAGAGGTGTCAGGACAACAATAATACTTGTTGCACAGCCAATTGTAATTGATAGATTCCATGTCCAGCAGACATGTGTGCGGAATGGGCAGCTATGTATGGGGCGTAATTTTTTTGTGGGTACAGAGTGCTCCCTTTTTTTTTTTCAGGTGAGAGTGGTATGTCAGGTAAAGGAAGTTGGTACAGCTGGGGAGGTAGGTTGGGTAGGTAAAAAGACAAGACAAACAAGACGCATTCAGGGGCGGTGTATGACACGTGTGGGGGGTTACACAACTGACGGGGACGGAGGTTTGGATATCCAGAGCCCATGAGCCCACAGATGGCAACAGTGGAACTGATATCCCCACCCATAGGCAGTTGCCACTGTTCCTTCACTGCCCAGGATGGGGCTGTGTAGGCCGGGCAACAGGCATGCCCGTAAGTTGTGCCACCTGTGCATCAAGCTGGTGTAGGGGCTCGAGAACAGAGTCCCGAATCTCCCTACGCACCACAGTCCGGACGCTACGGAGGGTGAGTGGTGGTTCTCCTCCAGCCATACTTGCAGAGGGGGGGGCGAGCCCCATCCCCTGCAGTGCTTCCACCCGCAGGTGGCACAGGGCCACCAGAGGAGGGTCCAGACTCGGCACTAGTGCCAGGTGCACTCGCCAGCTGAGGTGGGAGAGGTGGGTCCACTGGAACCCGCCTTCCCTGTCGTCCTATGTTTTGCATTATGCCATGACAGTTTGGGTTAGTGACATGTAATACCATTCACAATTAGTTGTAAGAGCATGCATTAGTATTCCCATTAACCAAACACCCAGATATTCACACCATTAAACAGCGTGCGTAACACATGCATAATTTGAACATCAATACACAGTCCAACAACATGCAGGGTTAATTGATGGCAACAGGCCATCAGGTTTGGATATATGAACAGGGCAGATGCATCAACGGACATGCAAATATATATGACCTAACAGGACAAACGTCCAGGGGTGTTAATTGTGATTGCACATACCATTTTCACGTGGAATGGGTTATATGTGGTTATAGGGTGGGGTGAAGAAAATAATATTAACACCTTCAAATACCAATGCATATGCTGTACATTTCTAATAGCTGCAGATATATACACACTACTGTTCTAACTACAGTTTCCTATATGATAACTACTTCAATTTGGTGATAGGACTGTTACTGCTACATCAATATACATTTTATTGCTCTTCATACACATTCATATCTAGCTTTGATCAGCTACATCATCCTGCTACATTTGCTTTATATAGCTGTAGACAAGTGTGGATGTTTGGTATATCAGACAATCATCCTATCTGCATATTGCAGACTGAGAGCAACATATCCAGATTTTGGTATACACATTCCAGATGCAGCAACACTTTGAACACATTTCGCTGTTTGGTTTTGATTCTCACATGCATTTCATTCTGTCTTGACTGCAGTATACTTTATTCAGGGGTTATTACTACTGTATTGCTGGATTCATGACACTTTCTCACACTCTCACTTGTTTTCATTTTACTATTCAGGATGGTACTTACTTCTAGGCTTTATTGACATGTTTTACCTGTAGTTATTACAATCCTTTCCAGCAGTCTCACTTCTGTCATGTTTCAGTATTTCAACAGGGATATGTTTCACACATGTGATTTCATCATCTTCTGCAGCTATACTTTTCAGCCTGCTGCAGGTTGTGTACTATTTTCTTACAGGTGGGGCATTTTTATTTCAGAATTTATGTCAGACATTTTCATTTTTCTGTTTGGCTTACAGGCTGCAACACACTTTTGTAATCAAGCAATACATGCAGACACTTTCACAATGTTACTTGCACATTTTATTCCTTAGTGACTAAACTGCACTCTTTTGCTGACTGTCATGCTTTTATATTTCTTTACAGTTACTGGTAGTGGATTACTGACCTGCCTGGTGGCGCAACCGCACCAGCCTATCGCCATAGGTTCTGCGGTTCGCAGAATGGACACCTGCAGCTGTAATATGAATGAAGTAATATTAGAATACACATCTCCATAATATCAGCTAGTTTCTTACATACATAATTAAATGTAACTTACTCAGTAGTGGGGCGTTGGGCATTTGCCGGCCCTCCTGGATCCAAAGGTTCAGTTGGTCCTGCTTACATCTCTTCAGGTCCACATGGTGGTGACGGACCTGCTCACCAGTCCTTGGAATCCCTGTGCCACTGGTGAGATCATGAGCCAACTGGTCCCATGCCTCAGCCCTGTATGCTCCCCAGAGGAACTGGCCCTGCATGAGTTGGGCCTCATGATTGTGGACTAGGAGCCAGACCATGTACCTGGACTCCTCAATGCCCCAGCTCTGTGCTTGAAAGCAACTACCCTCTCCTACTCCTGTCATTCTGCCTGCAGTTCAGTTCTACAATCGTTTATGCTGTGTATTCCCGCCTATGGGGCTTATATAGTCCGTTTTTCCCGCACATATCTGTGATTGGCCATTTTGGAATTGCATCTACTTCACTAAACCTGCATTGTCATGCTCCAGTTTGTATTCATTCCTATATATTAGCTATTATTGCATTTATAGGTACTGCTGTCATGGCTTAGTGGTTCAGTACCTTGACTATGGTGTATAGTATCCTGGGTTCGAACCCGGCCACTACTTTTTTATTTTTTATGACTGTCTAGACAAGCTGAGGGGTGTGTCTGTGTAAAGGCAGTTTTGATACGGCTTGCTCAACGTTGCCCGCCGGTTAGCTTGTTTGCAGTGCGCAGCTCCGCGCAAACAGGGTACGCTGGTTTAAGCCTCATTTGGCTATCAGCATGCATATTATGCTCAGCTCAGTTAGGGGCACATAGCTTTAGCATGTTAAACCACTACTCAGCTACGGGCACTCATTTTGCACCAGTTAAACCACTGCTCACCTACGGGCAGATGCACTCACCCTGTTAAACTATAGCTCAGCTATGGGCACATCTGGCATTTTTTATAGTTTTGTTACCTCACATTTCTTCAACATAAATGGGCTATTTCATTACATTTTACATAAAATGTGATTTTATGTGTACATATTTGTCAGGGACTTGTTTTGTGCTTATTTTGCTAAAAATAAAAATTGGTGTTGTGGGGGCTCGAACCATGAATGCCTGCTCTTCAGCCAACATCTCTACCACTACGCTATTGCTTCTTGGCTTACTTTGCATATTTAGTTCTTATATGCTTTCCCACTATCTGCTAACTGTGGCTGCGCTACGGGCACGCCCGCTCAAACGAGCGCACTCATGGTTAAACATCTTTACAATTTAAAAAAAAATTATGAGATGTTCATTTGTACATTTTATGTTCGTAGTCTGTGGGGGCATGTGTTGTGTTGTGTTTATTCACATTTCCATGGACTCTGTCGTGGGTGTTTACTTTGGGCACTTTTCCTCTTCTGGGGGCATGTCCGCTTACAGGGCTTGGCCTACGGACACACCCCCTACTGTCTTACACGGACCGTGTTAGCCTTAGGTGCGATTTAGCATGCTCTCATGAATATGCAGAGCATGCTGACATCACTCCATTTAACTGCAGCCTCTGTGTATGAGTTATAACTCTTACACGGAGGCTTCGTGAATCCTGCCCTAAGTCTTTTACATCAGTTAATACTAGGAGGGTGTTTGATATTAAATATCTAATAAAGTGCACCAGCACATGGGTTGTCTATATGGCTATATGCCAATGTGGGGCATTTTATATAGGCCAGACCTCATGTGCATTGAAACACAGAATAGCCCTCCATATCAGCGACATAAAGTGTCAGCGGGTTCGTAGTGCTTTATACAAACACACTACGGCTCATTTTGTGTTTGTAGGTTTAGATATGGTAACTACATTAGAAGATAATATCACGCTTAAACATAAAATATTGATTGGAAAAGAACGTCGTTGGATAGTCAATTTAGGTGCCCTTTTATACCAGGTTTAAATGACCAATGGTAGCCAGTAGGGATTTAGTAGTTAGAGTTGGGGCATTTTATTCATGAATTTGGTCCTTTACAGTATTTTTCAGTTAATTACCATCTAGATGGGTTTCATGGTTAATATGATGCACATATTAAGTTTGCTATATTAATAAAGGTGCAATCCACATTTATTTTGGAAACATATTGTAGCGCATGTTGTCTTGATCAGACATTTGCACTTGAGTATAAGATATCAATATAAGTGGGTTAGCACATTATTGAGTATTTAGCAACATTTACTAGTTGGGTTACAGCAATAGGTATTAGTATTTTTATATATATGCATATATAAGTGATATGCATATATTATTATACATTATTCATAATTGGCATGTAAGTGTATTTTTATACATATGTGCATTTTTGTTCACATGGACTCAGGATTTTGATTTGATTTGTCAGGCATTTGTTTATTTATTTTTCTCTATATAAGTAATCAGGTTTAGATATTAGATTGTTTTTGGTGGAGGGAATATATAGTATTTATTTATTTATTTAGTATTTTTCAAGGATACACAATGGTTTTTGTATTATAAGTGAGGAAACTAGTGTTTATATATTTGTTGTTTGTCTACACCTTTAAATATTTGCTGCCTGTTGTTTGTTCACGTATTTATATCCGGGTTTCTGCACATTTAGTTGTTACACACTGATGACTCTTTTGGTGAAACCGGTCGCTGGTCTGTGTATTTTGTTGCAGAATGTGCTGTAATAAACTTCTCTAAATAGCAGCTGTCTTTCATCCTTTTTACTGAGTGCTGGAGAACTTGTTGGGGATTTATGTGGATTTACTTTGTGCACCAGTTTATGTACTGTCGCGTGCACCATCTCTTTTTTGGGATATATGTATATATATATATATATATATATATATATATATATATATATATATATGTATATAGATCTAGGACTTTTGATTGAAAGAACAGAAGTCAGAATCCATTATCATCGAACATACTTAATCAAAAGCGGTTTCACCAAAAAAGCACTTATGGTAAAGTATGTTAAAAAAAATAACATTAAACCTACTTCTATGCAGGGAGGCAAGCCCCCCCGCCCCCCCCCCCTTAATATTCTCACTCTGAGGTCGCAGTACAGTGGGGAAAAGGGAACTTTCCCTTATCCGCACCATAGTATGACCTGCACAATGAGCATACTTATCCGAAAGTGCTGCTTCGGTGAACAGCACTTTCGATTAAGTATGCTCTGTGATTTATGCTCTGTGATTCAGTAGAAAGTGCATTCGGGGATCTGTATGGATACCATGTGTGTGTAGATATATATATATATATATATATATATATATATAGACAGCGCAGTGATGCAGCGGTAGCATTATCACCTCACAGCAAGAGATTCTCCTGTTCAATTCTCAGCTGGCTGCCTTCTGTGCAGAGTCTGCATAGCCTCCATGCATTTGTGTAGGTTTCCTCAAGGTGCTGCGGTTTCCTTTCACACTTCAAAGGCATGCATCTGGAGCATTTCTCCCTGGGCCTCTGCTGAAAATTGGCTTAGTTCCAACTTTTCCAGTTAACAAATGTTAAATATATATATATATATATATATATATATATATATATATATATAATCACTTAAGTAGATCATATGTACTTTAACCTTCTATGAAACCTTAAAACAACTCCTTTCTATACTCTTAATCAATGTGTATTTATCGTAGTAGCCACTGATGAATATATCAAAATGACTGAACAGAAAGACCTTTCAAGTGTATTGTTTGTTGTAACACACTGTGCTCCTTATAGTATATTAAATTTTTGCTCCTTTCTTGACCTTGAAACTGTACCTTATTAACTTTTTGACTCTGTACTGTACTTTATTAACATGGGTATAGTATTTACTATATTTGCTTTACTGATATTTGTGGAGCTTTTCTCCCCGGGCCACCACTAAAAATGGGATCCATACCAAGTCGGAATCTCCTAGAAAAAAAAATGTAAAATAAATAAATTATGTATATATATATATATATATATATATATATATATATATATATATATATATATGTGTGTGTGTGTGTGTGTGTGTGTGTGTGTGTGTGTGTGTGTGTATATATATATATATATATATATATATATATATAGATAGATAGACAGATAGATAAAGATATCTACTGCATTTATTGGGATAAACAGATCTCTTTTACTTCTGAGGGAAATATATATATATATATATATATATATATATATATATATATATATATCATCATTATCATCATCTTTCGGCTGTTCCCATTAGGGGTCGCCACAGTGGATCATCTGTTTCCATTTCTTCCTGTCCTCTGCATCTCGCTCTGTCACACCAACCACCTGCATGTCCTCTCTCACCACATCCATAAAACTTATCTTAGGCCTTCCTCTTTTCCGGTTACCTGGTAGCTTCATCCTTAGCATCCTTTTCCCAATATATTCAGCATCCCTCCTCAGCACATGTTTAAACCAACGTAATCTTGCCCTCTGGCTTTGTTTCCAAACCTTCCAAACTGGGCTGACTCTCTAATATACTTATTGCTAATCTTGTCCACCCTCGTCGCTCCCAGTGCAAATCTTAAAATCTTTAACTCTGCCACATCCAGCTCTAACTCCTGCCTTTTTGTCAATGCCACTGTCTCCAACCCATATAACATAGCTGGTCTCACTAGTCTCTTGTAGACCTTCCCTTTCACTCTTAGTGGTACTCGTCTGTCACAAATCACTCCTGACACTCTTCTCCACCCACTCCATCCTGCCTGTACTCTCTTCTTCACCTGTCTTCCACACTCATAATTACTCACCATTACTGTGAACTATTGATCCCAAGTATTTAAACTCATCCACCTTTACCAACTCTACTCCTTGCATCCTCACCATTCCTCTATCCTCCCTCTCATTCACACACATATATTATATTCTGTCTTAGTCCTGCTGACCTTCATTCCTCTTCTCTCTAGAGCATATCTCCATCTCTCCAGGGTCTCCTCCACCTGTTCCCTACTCTCACTACAGATCACAATGTCATCTGCAAACATCATAGTCCACGGGAACTCCTGTCTGATCTCATCTGTCAACCTGTCCATCACCATTGCAAATAAGAAAGGGCTCAGAGCTGATCTTTGATGTTATCCCAGCTCCACCTTAAATGCATCCTTCAGTCCCACCGCAGACCTCATCGCTGTCACACTACCCTCGTGCATATCCTGTACTACTCTTACATACTTCTTTGATACTCCCGACTTTCTCATACAATACCACGCCTCTTTTCTAGGCACCCTGTCATATGCTTTCTCTAAGTCTACAAAAACACAATGCAACTCCTTCTGACCTTCTCTGTACTTCTCCATCAACATTCTCAGAGCAAACATTGCATCTGCAGTGCTCTTTCCCGGCATGAAACCATACTGCTGATCACTAATCATCACGTCCCTTCTTAACCTAGGTTCCACTACTCTTTCCTATAACTTCATGCTGTGACTGATCAGTTTAATCCCTCTGTAGTTACTACAGCTTTGCACATCACCCTTATTCTTAAAAATCGGTACCAAAACACTTTTTTTCCATTCCTCATGCATACTCTCACTTTCCAAAATTTCATTAAACAATCTGGTTAAAAACTCCACTGCCATTTCACCTAAACACCACTGGCTTGTGCATCCCCAGTGGCTGGGTTATATATCTACATATATATATATATATATATATATATATATATATATATATATATATATATATATATATATATATACACACACACACACACACACATATATGTGTATGTATATATATATATATATATATATATATATATATATATATATAAACACAGAAAGAGACAGACAGACAGATAAAACAGAGAAGTACAGCTAAAGCTATTCTGTTGATGCTATAAGGCATTTTCTTTTATGCATATGCATTGAATTTGGGAAAGTAAAACATTGAGATAATGTTTCACAAGTGTTATATTCTTGTTGTTTTCACTCTATTGATAAAGTAAAAGTGCAGTAACAGATGATCCTACAGATCATAGAGTTGCTCCTCTTAATCAGAGTATTTATTTCATGTATCTGAGTTACATGAGTTTATTACACAGTTACGCATAGCAGAGATTATGATAAGGTTTGTGTAAACTACAAAAAAGTTTGTTGCTTTAAATGTAATGACATGTCTAGCAATGCCTTTCAGCTTTTCCCGGTTAGGGATCACCACAGCAGATCACCAGTCTGCAGATTGATTCCCAGTGGTATTTTTACAGAGTCAAGTTGCCAGCCTGGTGCCCAACCTTCACAGAAGGCAGACGCATCTTCCTGCATGTCTTTATATTCACTCGACCGCAGGGAGGACATGCAGACTCCATACAGAAGGCACTGTAGCTGAGAACTGAAGTAGAGAACCCCTTGCTGTGAGGCAACAATGCTAACCACTGCACTAATGTGGCTGACGCATATGTATGTAGATCTATATCTATGTATGTATATCTATTATGATATCTCTCTCTCTCTCTCTCTCTATATATATATATATATATATATATATATATATATATATATATATATATATATATATATATATATATATATATATATATAGAGAGAGAGAGGTTCATAGGTGTGTACTAGGCTAATGGCCCTGGAGCTTTTACAAGCCTAGCCCATAGGATTACCCTGGCATCGTGCCACCCGACCTTAGTTCCTAGTGCCTCTGTCGAGCAGAGCCATGGAGTGATCTCTGGGGTGAATTTTCTATTTCCCATCCACTCAAGATTTCTATTGAAGAGGGTCAGTGAGGTGCTCTGCTTGACATGTATGGGAAGTCTATTCCATAGCATGGGCAGCCTCTGGGTTATGAACCTGTCCCCCCAGCATGTTCTGTTGATTGTGGTAATAAGGTCGAGGTCTCTGGAGCGTGTGGTGTGGAGGAATTGGGATTTCGTTAGATGTAGCATTTCTAACAGAGCCGGGTCAGACATGGCTTTGTAAGTCAAGCAGAGATCGCCTCTAAGTAGGCGATATAAGACAGAGAATAGTTGGAGTTTTTTTTAGTCTGTCCATATAGGACAAGTGTTTCAGGCCTAGGATCCTCTTTGTGAGGTACTTTTGTGGCCTCTCCAGTTGTTGCAGGTGTCTAGTGAGGTACGTGCCAAATGGGGTATTGTACTCGATGATTGGCCTAATGAGGGAAGAGTAGAGGGAGACAATGACCTCTTTCTTCCAGGATGCAAAACCCTTAGTAATGAGATGTGCCACATAGCAGGACTTTCTGACCACAGTGGCAATGTGGTGGTCAAAAGAGTGGTTGTTATCAACCTGTGTTCCCAGATCTCTTATAACGCCTTCTGTGTTCAGTGGACTACCATCAATGTAGTAATTCAAGGGAACCGGATTTTTCCCAAGTGGGAGAATGACACATTTTTTGGCATTAAGCTTAACGCCATGGTTCTGACACCAGTCGTTGGTGTCATTAAGGCCTCTCTGTAGGATTTCAAAATTACTTGGGGAGTTAATAATAGCTCTCAACTTGCAATCATCCGTGAACTTTGTCAGCCAGAGTCCCTTCATGTTGGCCTGGACTTCAGAGAAGTAGATACCAAACAGGAGAGGACCCAGGACCAAACCCTGTGTGACTCTACTCGTGACTGGTCAGCAGTCTGACTTGGAGTCAGCTACTTTCACATTGTGGGTTCTATCTGTCAGCCAGATTACCACCCACCTAGTGATATAGGGATTTATGTCAGACTAAGTGAGTTTTTCTGTGATTCCTGAGTGGGGAACTGTATCAAAGGCCTTGGCCAAATCAAGGTAGGCTGTATGAACCACCTTGCCTTCATCCACAGCTCTGGTGTCTGACTCAAAAAAGTTGACCAAGTTGAGCAGGCATGATCTAACCTTCACAAAAACAAACTGTGTAGAATCCAGAGCTTGGAGAGTCCCTATATCCTTGTTTATTAGGTCCATGATGATGCATTCCATAGCTTTGAATATCAGACTTGTCAGGCTAATTGGGCGATAATTCCCAGGGTCTGTAGTCACTCCTCCTTTGTGGAGAGGAATGACTGCAGCAGTGCGCCATTCGGTAGGGACAAATCCTGAGGTGAGGCTGTGATTAAACAGGGCACACAGCTGAGGTGCCAGTGTAGTTCATATAGAAAACAGCCAGGGATATTGTCAGGTCCCATAGAAGCTGTATTCTTAGCCTTGGACAGTGCTGTTTTAACCTGTGCAGCAGTAATACTGGGTGCCTAGTAATCTACTGGTATTGTGATTGGTCCTTTGGGGGGGTAAAGTTAGCACTGAATCTGTTGGCCAGTATATTGGCAATATCTGTTGGCTCAGTATAGGAGGTACCATTGTTCAGTAGCTCAGAGCAAATCTGGGTATTGCTGTGGAGATTCTTTACATAACTATAGAAGGCCGTGAGGTTGTCTTTACTATCTGCTGCAATTCCATTTTCATAGCTAGCTTTAGAGGATTTGATAAGGGATTTCAACCTTTTGCTGAGGCACATAAGGGAGTTTTTCCAGTTTTGGGACTTCGCCTTATTCCGCATCAGTTTCCTTCTTCTGTTGTAGAGTTTGTTTATGGCAGGGGACCACCAGATTGGCTACCTTTTTTTTGTGGAGAGTGTCTTGGTTCTACTGGGTATGGTGAGATCCATGCATTTGTGTACATGTTCGTACAGTGTATTGGTGAATGAATCGGTGGTCATGCAACTATTCTCCGTTTGCATGAGTGCCGTGAAGTTAGTCACCTCTGTTTTTAGGAGCCCATAGTTAGCTTTGGAGAAGTTTTTCATGGTGGTTACCTTTGTGGGGAGGGGTGGGATGGATGTGGATTTCCAATGTGATTAGTCTGTGGTCAGATCTTACTAGGGAGGAGTTGACTATTGGTGTAGAGCAACAGTTACCCATGTTAGTAATGACCAGGTCAAGGATGTTGCTAGCTCTAGTGGGGGTAAGAACAAGCGGGTCCAGAGCATTGGAATTAATGAATTCCAGAAAGCATTGGGCAAGTGTATTGGTACATGAGTTGTTTTCCCAGTTAATGGAGAGGTAGTTGACATCATGCAGTATGAGAGTGTTAGGTTGGACCCTAATATTCTCCAGGGTTCTTAGGAATGTGGAGTGTGAGTCTTGGGACATGGTTAGGGACCAGTAGCAGGATATGACCTGAATCACTGTCTTACCCAATGTTAGCTGCACCTGAAGTATCTCAGATGCATTATGTTGGGCTACCAGTCTGGAGGTGTGCTCATCCTTTATGAATATAGAAACACCACTGCCTTTGGAGCTTTGGTCCAAGTTCTGGGGCCGAAAGGTGTGGAATGAGTCATAGCCTGGTAGTGCAGGGGTGCTTTCTGCTGCCTTGAACCAGGTCTCCGTTACAGCACAAATGTCGATGTTCTCCATTTTAAGGAGTCATTCAAAAGAGTGCATTTTGAGATTTAGACTTCTAGCACTGAGCAGCATGACTCTCAGATTGCATTTGTTTGTAGCTGTAACAGTGGTAAATTGGTCTTTGAAATGTTGCCTAAAAAAGACATTATAGGGATGGCAAGAGCCTTGGCCAGATCCGGAAGCCCAGGGGTGACAGATGCAGGCCATCTCTGGCAAAGCATCGAGATCTGTCAATCATGTCATCCCAGGCAGACAGATACTGGATCCCCTTAGAATGACACCAGAAACTTAGCCAGTTGTTGAAATCAGTCATTTTCTGCTTGTACTGTGTTATCATTCTGGGTGATGGTAGGATGCTGCTCAGGTCTAGGGTCATACTCACCTGGGCCACATAATCCAAGAGCTCCTCCATGTCTCTTTTCATGTAGTTCAGGGAGGTACGTCTCAGGTCATTCACACCCACATGTACAATGACAGAGTCATGTTTTTACCTGTTGTTGTGGGACCTGTGTGTGTGTGTTATGTGGCGGATCCTGGTGCCTGACAGGCAGCTGACTGTTAGTTTGTCCTTATTCAACCTGTGAGTGGGACATCAGTGTGCCTCACTATCTAGCCACCTATAACTAGTATGGTGGGCATGCTGTTTTGCCTTAGGGGCTTTGGTTGAGTGGCACACTGTTTAGGAGAGTTATATGTCTCATAATTAGTGTTGTATTGTGATGGTCAGGTGTGTTTTTGCCTTGGAGGTTTCTGCTGTTTGGGTAGATTTTTAATGAGAGCTTCCATGAAGGTGGGTGTGTGGTTTGTGTTTTTATGTATAGGTAGTGCTGGTTTGTGTTCTGGAGGGTTATGTGTTCCATGTGGTGTGGTGCAAGTGTTGACCTTCTCCTCTTGACCAGCTTTTCCAGTCTTGGCTGGAGAGTGCATGGCTTCCAATTTGGATATATAAGTGCATCTCTCACAAGTCTGAGTGTTGGGTGGTAAGAGGAGAGGGTTGTCAGCGTACATGAGGCAGTTGCCACATTGCCTCAGGATGCCCAAGTTCACCAGGTTAATAGGAGAAAGCACAGGGAACTGACCTTTAGACATGCCTGGAGGGGTGGGCATTAATAAATACTAGAGCTGTTTCCTTGTAGAATATTTAGTGCTAGTAGTACTTTTGTGTGCTACAATAATTGCTACAAGAAGTCTGGTAAAGTGCTAAACTAATAAGCTAGTAAAAGTGCAGAAGAAGAGAGAACTAGCAGATCTAAGGGAAAAAATAAAGAGCAGACTTTGGCACCACTCAGAAACTTACAAACAGTCCTGGATACAGCAAATCTTTATCTGGACTCAATTAGTTACAGGAAAGGTGGGAAACAAGCACGGATGTGGACTTTTAAATCAGAGAGTTGAAAGATATGGAAAACATTGCCCAAACAGCCAATAAGCTACAATTTCTGGTCCAGAAACCACTCCTCTTGTGGTAGATAAGCTTGCAAGTGCTTACCACTCTCACTGATAAGCTAGAAGGCTTCCCTCCAACACAGAAAGGTTTGGGGGGGGGCTCAGAAACTAATAAACAGTCTTAGATACAGCACATCTGTACCTGGACTATACTAGTTACAGGAAACACACACACACACACACACACACACACACACACACACACACACACACACACACACACACACACATATATATACAGATACATATGCAGATATATATATATATATATATATATATATATATATATATATATATATATATATATATATAAAGGTGGGGCAATATTTATAGTGGCAGTGCAAACGAGGAGACAGTTGACATCATAGCAATGCACATGTTCTGAGAATATTCTTCAGAGCATGTAAACTTTAAAACAGTGTTTTTGCAGGGGAGTGCAAGTCCCCTAGTACCCCCCCAGATAATTATATATTCCAACTCTGATATTGCACAGTCCTTGGGAAAGGGCATATTCCCCAACCCCAGGGACTGTTGATCTTGAACATCTTTTGACTGTCTGTTATGTCAGCCAAAGCAGGTCTTCAAAATAGAGGTTGACATTAGGGACTTTTGATTATTCTCACTGCACACACACACACACATATATATATATATATATATATATATATATATATATATATATATATATATATAGCATTGCTTGTTAGTGCAACATTCTGAAAGCATGAGAGGAATTATAGCAGGTAAAGGAGTGAACTTAGGCACTGTAAGTTGTACATTAGAATGACATATAAGATTTGGAAGTTGAGTGAGGGTGCTCCTTGGATGGTTTCACTTGTATGGGGCAACCACATCAATGCATCCCATTAAGATGAAAATGTTGGGAGCTGTTAATGAACAAGCGGGTGATTAGTGAATCTCAAGAAATTTTCAATCATTTCAATAATGAAACACACATAGGGTGGACATCATCTGGGAAGAAAATAGGGATAAAGGTGGAAAAGTCATGAGGAGAAGCTGTGAGATTTATTACATGGAATGATTTATTACATGGAATGTGGGAAGGCTGATTAATGGTGTATAGAATATGATGAGGATAAGTATGCCCAGGCTGAAAGGTGTATGTATGGTTCTTATAGAAAGTGAAACAGAAGAAGATTGTGGCAGCTAAGCCTGGGAGTCAAAGTTTTTTGTGATATTTGCAGACTGTAAAATGGTGCTGAGAAAGAAGGGGAGTGGTATTAGGAAGGAGTAGAGTAATTTGATAAGGGGCAATGCAGTGGTGGTGCTGATAGTGGTTGAAGAGTAGTGCTATGCAAGGTAATTGTGGAAGGATTAATTATTGTGATCTTTATGGTGTTGCTGTTAATAAAGAGAAGGTGAGAGAGATAGTGGGCATAGGACATCAGTGTAATATTGGAGTTGACAAAAGATAGGATATTGAATGTTATAGTACTGGCAAGAAGGAATACAACATTTATACTTCACTGGTTTGTAAAACTTGATGAAAGGGGTTATGACAGAATACACTTTCTCTATGCACAAGTGCCAACAGGCCAGCAAGTTCAAATGTTTATGGTAAATACAGACATTATCCTTGAAGTCAGTGTAAAAACTGAAGAGATAGTGGTCTCTGATCATACCCATGTGTTGAATGATTGGAAACTGGAGGCAGTTGGGGATAGTATGTGGAAATGGAGTGCATGGCGGAGGAAGTGGTGAGGTGGAAAAAAGATGGAAACAGAATTCAGATGGAAGGGTGGTGGGACGCAGAAATGCATCCTGGAGAAGGTAGATAATGTGGGTCACTGGGGCAGGAAAATAAAAGAAAATACTGAGTGAAAACTGAAAAAAGAATTGCGATATTTGTGGATGAGTTTGGGAGACTACTAATGAAAAGAATAGAACTAGGAAACACATTGTGTTATAGAAGGAAATTCTGATGAAGCTGGCTATTGAATGGGTGGTTTTATAAACACAGCGGAGTGGAACAGTGTAGCTAGAGCTAAGAAATGTTAATGCAAGCTGGCATGGTACAAGAAGCACTCTAGACAAGCCATCACAGGAACCATAAGATGCCTAACCATGCACACACATTTAAGTAGACATGCTTAAAAGTTCTTGGCATCCGTTACAAACAGTTGATGTGTTCACCTTCCAAATCAAGTAGAACCATACACGAAAACCCTGCTGTGAATTTAGGTTCATAGGCAAAACATGCCAGTTGTAGGGAAATCAAGATTTGCACAAAGTCATGTGTTATTTCCAAACAGCATGTCATGATACATGTCAGGAACTGGGAACGGAGAGTGGCTGAACTATTGAATTTTGACTGACTCAAAGAATAGGGAAAAATCACCATCTTTGAAATCAGAACTTAATACTGAGTATTAAGCATATGAGCAGATTTGGGTCTGCACCATATGTAGTTTATGGACCGTTGATGGACTGTTAAAGAAAGCAGTTAAGAAACTGTGAACATATAGAAAGTTAAGAGGTGTACACGTCCCAGGAACTGAAGGCAACAGTGGCAGACCAGCTTGAGACATTGCTACATCAATGGTATTCAACCATAGTAGGACTGTGGGAAAGAGGAATGAATAAATAGCTGATATACTGAAGATGTGGGGACAATAATGTAATCAATCTAACAGGGGTAGGGATGCATGCCTGTGGAGAAGTTATCAACTAAAGTATTAGTGACAACAGGAAGTGTGCTGAGGGGGTCAAGTGAATTTTGGGATTGCCTGTCTTTAGGGTAAATATTGCAAGTCTGGCAAGGGCACATGAAAGAATGGCTGCATCTGATGGTAAGATGGGCAAATAATATAATAGGATGTCAGTGGAAAATGGAAGGAGGTAAGAGATTGGTAAATGGTTTGTTATTCCATGGACAAGTATTAGAAGTGAAGTGGAATACTATGAGATAGGGACGTCTCCAGATTGTTTAGGAGGTGAGTGCATTTCAAAGGAAGAGGACTGTGAATGTACCTTCATAGCATGTTTCAAGAATGCATCAGAAATGAAGATTGAGGGTGTAGCTAGGATGTCAAGCAGTTAGCAGCATAAAAGTATTGCTCTGCCTCTTTTCAGTTTTTGTGACATGATTAAATTATAAATGAAAGAAACTGTCTTCTAAATAATTTTATACAGTAATAAACAAGGTGTGAAAAAAAATTAAGGAAGAAAATCAGTTTTTGAAGACTTTATTTTGACTTTATCCTGTCAGAAGTGTTTTCAGTCAAGTTCAGCTATGAGACATACTAAAGCTTCTTCACAGAAAATTGGGTTGAAGAAAGAACTACAGTCTCTTGTAACCAGCATTCAAAATTTATTAGTCAAAATAGACAAGTTGGAGAGCAAAATGGAGGGTCTATATTATATATTCGAAGTTTCAAAACTTCAAACCTCATATTTTGAACAACATATGAGCGAAGTTTGAAACATCGAAAATATAATAAAATGTTTAAAAAATATTTACCTCAATGCTCGAACAGGGTGGCAAGCCCCCCTTCTCCCCCCATCCCCGCATTTAAATATACCAACTCCAAGATCGCACTTCAGTGCAGAAAAGGGAAATGTTCCCATTCTGTGCCATACAGACCCTTTGGTTTTCACCTTCAAACTTTTTAAACTTCGATCATATGGTGTCAGCCATATGACATTCGAACCTTAAAATTTTTGAATAATTAATAGGAACCCAAAATGGATACTATAAAACAGGAAAATAAGAAACAAATTAATTTACTAAATGAAATAATTAAGAAACATTCAGATCAAATATCTTCCATGGAGAAATCATTAAATGATATAAATGGAATATTAAATGAAAATGAAAGTCAAGTTGAATTCCTCCTGAAGCAGAACACCTTTCTCTTGGAAAAAATAGAAGATCCTGAAAGCAGGTCCAGGAGAAATAATATAAGAATATACAGAGTTACTGAGAAGAAAGATAGTAACAATATGATACATTTTCTGAATGATTGGCTCCCAGATATTTTGAAGTTGCAAGAGTCACTTTCCTTTGGAATAGAAAGGGTACATAGATCTCTTTCAAACAGCTGTTCAATTAAAAAAAAAAAACATCTACACAGAGATCTATAATTGTCACGTCCCTCTCTACACAAGATAAGGATTTGGCCTTAAAAACAGCATGGTCTAACTTTCAGATAACTTTCAATGGTAAAAATCATCAGATTTGATAATAACTGTATTTCTTCAGTAATTTCTAAGAGGAAAGCATGCATCCCATTAATTAAAAGTCTTAAGAAATCAAACATCAAGGCTCCAATCTTATTCCCTGCTAAAATCAAGATTCTCCTATCTGAAGGTCAGAAGATATTTAGCTCACTGGAAGAAGCCCTGGATTTTGCTAAGAAAAATAACATTCTTAACAAGAGGAGATGGATTGGTCTTTAGTAAGTCTAAAAAGGCATGCAGTTAAAAATGGACAGGCAACAAAAGGAAATAGCAAAAAACTCAAGGAAAAGTAAAAAGATTTCTCTTTTTCTTTCTTGGACTTGTCTTTGTCTCTGTAAGCATACTGCATGATAATATTAAAACATTGCTCCAACAGCTATAGAGGAACATCAGAGTTTCTAAGTTAAATCCTTTCTGTCTTACTAGATAAATAAAATAATAGTAATGATACAATTAGAACAATACTATATATGTTCATAGTTTAATAATATTTTACTATATCCTTTTAGTAAATTAAATTAGAATATTATAAATAAAATGGTTTCTTATTCATTGTATACTAAAATCAAAAGATAAACATTTACTTCAGTACCAGTATACTGACTTGTTTCTGCTTAAAGAGATATGATAGCAATGATGGAAAACTTTCCCCTGGATTCATTAAACTCTGTGCAGGAATAGTACTATTCCTGCATGGAGTGGATCATGCCCATGTAGAACAGCAGCGCGCCTTGCATATAAATGAAGGCACGCTGCTGTATTCTATACACAGACACGAGCCATGTACGAGGACAGGGGGTATGTTTGAACATTGCTCTCACAGTACACATGCCCCCTGCACTCTAGAATTGCCATACAGCAATTCTAAAGCAAACAAGATAACAGTGTCCACAGACAAAATACAGAAGCACAACCCCCCACAACATATCTCTCCACTGGCCAGATGTTCTCAGAACGTCCAGAGGTTCCCTTATATTTTTGGCCTTTCCCTCATAAAATTTCCTCTTGTCTGGCAAATCATTGGGATGATCTAAGGATTGAAGTCACTAAACAGTAAAATACATTTAAGTTGCATAACTTATATCCTTCAGAAAATGTATGCTAACGCAAATCAATGTATTCTAGCAGCTTTTTAAGTTTATAAGAGTAATGTTACACATTTTTTTTCCATCCCCAATAAAGTTTATGCATAGCTGACAGGGTGTGCGTGTCATGCAGATATGCATAGCAAAGCTTAAACATTTGAAGGAGCTAAATAGAACTGTACAGTTAAAGCAGTCAAATTGAAATAGCGTAGTGGTTAGAGATTTTGCTTAGTATGCAGTCATTCACAATTCAAGCCCAGATGCAGACTAATCATTTTTATATATGAAAACAGCACTAAAAGAATATTTTTCTAGAAATAGGTAGTGAATAATATATATTTGTTAACCAGGGTAGTGTAGCAGGTCCAAATGTGAGGTGTCACTGTAGTATAGATGTGAAACCCCCATGTAAACACAAGTGTCCCATACAGTATAGCCACAAAAAAATGTAATGAAAGCACATAAAATGATGATAATAATAATAATAATAATAATAATAATAATAATAATAATAATAATAATAATAATATTGATAATAATGATATAATGATAGTTCATAAAACGAAAAAAAAAAGTTGTCTAAGGTTGTATCTTCTGGTATTTAAGCCCTCACTTTGAGAGGATTTCTGTCTATACACACTGAGCAGAGTGGAGGAGGGGCTACAACTTTGAGCTGAGATATATAAGTATCCTTTTTTTTTGGAATATTTATACTGATTATTGTTTCTAGCAATTTATATATAGCACTTTTTATTGCCTGCTGCATAGTTTTTAGTGTATTTTATTGCTATTAACTAATCTGCATGGGTAACTGATGTGTTTGCAGTTAAAAGCATTCTGTAGAGTCTCTTTGCTCTTTTATCTGTTTAAAAACTTTCATTTTGTGGCTTTCTGTAGTGTTTACTGTCTCTAGGCTAATAGCTTTAGTGTTGGTCCCCACCCTCCCTCCGTGTTCGTGTCTTGTTGTTATACTTGGTGGCTTTTCAGTTGCCTGCCCCTACTGTAAATCTGATCTGGGACACTCCTCCCAGTCTAGTGTCATTAGCTCATTCTACCTAATACAGAGAGAACATCTGAGAAGGCCTTCTGTTTCTCCTTTTTCCCTTCCAAAAAAAAATTGTCTGAATCTCCTTGTGTTCTGACTGTGCTTCTCAAATATTTTGGAAATATAGAGTCTAGTGTCATTAGCTTATTCTACCTAATACAGAGAGAACATCTGAGAAGGCCTTCTGTTTCTCCTTTTTCCCTTTCAAAAAAAACATTGCCTGAATCTCCTTGTGTTCTGACTGTGCTTCTCAAACATTTTGGAAATATAGAGTATAATTCAGAGCATTTATTATAACTGTAATTGCCTTAATATTGCTACAACTCAAATGCTCTAGGTTGCACTGCATCTGAATTGTTTGTGTGTTTTAGCTGCTTTTCTGTATATATAGACTTCTCTGTATATGTAGAATAGCTACTTATACTGCCTCTTTTCAGTTGTGCACTTGCCTTGCTTCATTTAAAAAGTTTTAAATTGCTAATTTTGTAGAGTTTTAATTGCATTTACTGTTTAGGACTACACACTCAAGTGTGTTAGCCTTTTCTGTGTTTATTTACTGTATTATTGCATTGTTTAGACTGTTTCAACAAAAAAATACTATCTTGTTTGCTCGTTTCCCACCTTTTCTAGCCAGTTTACATCCCAGGCTTTGCTTGTCTCAGGACTTTATTTTGTGTATTCAAAGCTATCCAGACCTTGCTGTGGTAGAGGGAAGTCCTACTGCTTACCAGTAGGAGTGGTGAGCATTGTACTGCCTATCTAACGCTAGAGGAGTGGTTTCTAGCTCTGAAATTGTAATTTTTATTAGCCTTTTTGGGCTGATTTCTATCCCTTTCAACTTTCTGGCTTAAAAACGCATGTGTCTGCACATTTTTCACATCGTGCAGCACTGCGAGGCTACAGTTAAACTATTCCAGGTGTCAGAAAGTCTGCTCTTCAAATTTTCCCTTAGAACTAGCTGGTGTCTCAGTAGTAGCACTAAAATCTGAACCCCTGTGACTAGCACTTGCTCTAGAACCTGCTGGAAAGCACTAGGAAGCTTGAAACTGATACAAGCACTCAACTCTCCTTGTTAATAAGGAGAAATTAATCGTAGGAATTAAACAGCCTATAGTTACAAAATACCTTACAAAGGTAAGGGAAAACAGCTCTTAAACTTTACAAAAAAAGCACCTAAACAGGCATGTCCAAGGGTCAACTTCCGGTGATTTCTCCTGTCCACCTGGTGCATCTGGGCATACTGGGGCAATGCAGCAACTGCCTCATGTACACAAACAATCCTCTCCTCCTACCACCCAACACTACAATCTGCAAGAGATGCACTTACATAGCCAAACTGTGAGCAAAGCTCTCTCCAGCCAAGATTGTGCTAGACAGCCAAGAGGAGAAGGTTAATACCTGCACTACACCTCAAGCAACTCATAGCCCTTCAAAACCCACACCATCAACACCCACACATAGCAACCCTAAACCCACATATTCGGAGGCCCTTAACATTAACCTGTCCAAGCAACAAGGACCTCCGAAGCTGAAATGCAAACAAACACCAGTCACAACCAAAGTGACACATAGCTCACAACACCAGTGTGCCACCCAACAACAGCCCCTAAGGCAAGACAATGTACCCAACACTTTAGTCATAGATGACTCTATAGTCAGGCACACTGATGTCCCACTCACCAGGCTGAACAAGGAGAAAATTACAGTCAGCTGCCTGTCGGGTGCCAGGATCCACCACATAACACATGCACTCAAGTCACTCCACAACAAGTACAAATACGACTCTGTCATTGTCCATGCTGGAGTGAATGACTTGAGATGTACCTCCCTGGACTACATGAAAAGAGACATGGAAGAGCTCTTGGATCATGTGGCCCAGTCAGGTATGACCCTAGCCTTCAGCAGCATCCTGCCTTCTCCCAGAATGAAACCACAGTATAAGGACAAAATGATTGACTTCAATTGCCTAAGCTTCTGGTGTCATTCAAAGGGGATCCAGTATTTGTCTGCCTGGGAAGACATGATCGACAAACCACGATTCTTTGCCAGAGATGGTCTGCACCTGTCACCCCTGGGATTCAGGTTACTGGCTAAAGCTCTTGCCACCCCTATAGTGCCTTTCTTAGGCAAGGTTCCAAGGATAAAACCACCACCGTAACAGATACAAGCATGCAAAATCTGAAGGTAATGCTACTCAATGCTAGAAGTCTAAACCTCAAAATGCACTCTCTCGAGGCACTCTTAAAAATGGAGAACATCAATATCTGTGCAGTAACTGAAACCTGGTTCAAGGCTCCAGAGAACACCGCTGCAATACCAGGCTCCAACTCTTACCACACTTTTTGGCCACAAAACCAAGACCAAAACACTAAAGGTGGAGGAGTGTCCATATTCACCAAGGATATTCACACCTCCAGACTAGTTGCCCAACACAATGCATATGAAATTCTCCAGGTGCAACTAACACTAGGTAAGACTGCAATCCAAACTGTAGCTTGCTGCATATCCCCCACCAGGCCCCAAGATTCTAACTACAACTTTATAAACATACTGGAAAATATTAAGATACAACCAAACACCCTAATACTGGGTGATTTCAAGTACCCTGCCATTAACTGGGAAAACTACTCAGGTACCAACTCCTTTTCCCAATGGTTCTTGGAATTCATAAATTCCAACGCCCTGGATCAACTAATCCATTGTCCCACCAGGGGCTCCAATATCCTAGACCTGGTCATTACCAACATGGGAGATAGATGCTCCACACCAGTGGTCAACCCCTCATTGGTCAGGTCTGACTATAAGCAAATCACCCTTGACATCCAAACCCCTCCCCCAGTAAGGAAACCTCCTTAAAAAACTTCTCCAAAGCCAACTTTATGCTACTGAAGTCAGAAGTGACAAACTTCATGACACCCATGCAGACAGGATCTGAAAGTTTGACTGCAAAATCCTACACTAAGGCACTGTACGAGCACATCCACTCGTGCATGAATCGTGCCATCTCAAATAGAATCAAGATGCTCTTCTCCAAAAAAAAGGAAGCCAATCTGGTGGTCCCCTGCTATAAACAAACTATACAACAGAAGGAAGAAACTGTTGCAGATAAGAGGAAAATCCCAGGATGCAAAAAACTCCCTCACCAGCCTCAGTAAGAAGCTGAGATCCCTCATAAAATCTTCAAAAGATAGTTACGAAAATAAAATTGCCAAAGATTCCAAAGACAGCCACAAGGCATTCTGTAGTTATGTCAAGAATCTAAATGGCAACGCTCAGATCTGCTCTGAACTACAACAGAATGGCATTAAATATACTGATCCCAAGGATATTGCCACTACCCTGGCAGATCAATTGAGTGCCAACTTCACCCCCCTCTCACCCCCAAAAGGGCTCATCTCAATACCAAAAGATTGCCAAATTCCAGTAATCATGGCCACACAGGTAGAAACTGCACTCTCCAAAGCTATGGGACCAGATGACATCCCAGACTGTGTACTACATGAACTAGAAAATGAAGTGGCACCTCACCTAAGTGTCATGTTTAATCATAGCCTCACCTCAGGCTTCATGCCCACTGAGTGGCACACAGCTACAGTTATCTCACTCCACAAGGGGGAGTTCCCATCAGTCTGACAAGCCTGATCTGCAAGGGCATGGAACGCATTATCATGGAACTTATAAACAAAGACATTGGCAACGTTCAAACACTGGAACCCACCCAGTTTGGGTTTGTGAAGGGCTGATCTTGTCTCCTGAATCTGATTGACTTCTTCGAATCAGTGTCCAGAGCTGTGGACAAGGGTAAGGCAGTTCACGCAGCCTATCTGGACCTCGCCAAGGCCTTCGACACCATCCCCCACTTTGGAATCATAGATAAACTTACTAAGCTGGGCATAAATCCCTACATCACTCGATTGGTTGCCAACTGGCTTGTTGACAGAACCCAGACTGTAAAAGTAGCCGACTCCAAATCCAGCTCCAGACAAGTGACAAGTGGAGTACCTCTGGGTTCAGTCCTGGGACCACTCTTGTTTGGCATCTACTTCTAGTAAGTACAGGCCAACACTAAGGGGACTCTAGCTAACAAAGTTCATAGATGACTGCAAACTGGGAGCCATTATTGAATCCCCAAATGATGTGGATATTCTACAAAAGGGCCTTACAAAAACAAATGCATGGTGCCAGAGCCATGAGCTCAAGCTTAATGCCAAGAAATGTATAGTTATTCCCTTTGGAAAAAAACATATACCCATGAATTACCACATAAGTGGCAGGACACTAAGCATTGAAAGTCTGATGAGAGACTTAGGGACACAGGTGGACAGTGGTCTCACTTTCGATAACCACATCACCACAACAGTCAGGAAATCTTTCTATGTGGCACACCTCATCACTAAGGGCTTTTCATCCAGAAAAAAGGAGGTCATTGTCCCACTGTACTCATCCCTCATTAGACCCATTATAGAATATGCCCTAGGGTAGATAGCCTAGTATCTACCTATGAACCTATGAACCTATAATGGCCCATTTGGTATGTACCTCACAAGGCATCTGCAACAGCTGGAAAGGCCACATAAATACCTCACTAAAAGAATCACAGCCCTAAAGCAGATGCCATATGCTGACCGTCTAAAAAAACTCCAGCTATACTCTGTGGCATATCGTCTACTCAGAGGTGATCTCTGCTTAACATACAATGCCATATCAAATCCTGAGCTGTTCGACATGCTCCACTTAAAGAAATCCCAATCCCTCAGAACCACACACTCCAGGGATCTAAACCTTGTCATCACAATGAACAAAACATGCTGGAGAGATAGGTTCCTGACCCAGAGACTCCCCATACTCTGGAACAGACTGCCCATACATGTCAAGCAGAGCACCTCATTGGCCCGCTTCAAAAGGAGCCTTGATGACTGGATGGGATATAGGAAATTCACCCAGGGGATCATGTCAGTCGCCCTGCTAGACAGGGGTCCAGAGAAGTAAATATTGTGGGAAGAAATATCCAGGGAATTGTTATGGCTAGGCTTGCATAGGCCCTACGGCCGATAGCCTAGTACCAACCTATGAATCTATGAACCTATAAAGCTGAACAATGCTAAACTATGTTCAGCTGGAGTAAGCATTGCTAAAATATCTATGCTTAGCAATAGTTAGCATAGCTAAGCGGATTTGCACACTGGTAAGCAGTGCTTAGCAAATATTTATCTTTGCTAAGCGGGTATGACCATCGCTTAGCTTAGCTCAACATATTCAAAATCATCCAATCATGGCAAAGGGCAGGAAATCAGCCCTACTTAAACCTCATAGGTGGGAATACAGCTCATAACCAGTTGTAGCTCCCCACTGCAGGCA